>NC_063064.1:23951943-24101943 GCF_018812025.1 Megalobrama amblycephala
TCTGTTTTTGAGATTATCTATCTGTCTGTCTGTCTTTGAGATTATCTATCTATCTCTATCTATCTATCTGTCTGTCTGTCTGTCTTTGAGATTATCTATCTATCTATCTATCTATCTATCTATCTATCTATCTATCTGTCTGTCTGTCTGTCTGTCTGTCTTTGTGACTGTATCTCTATCTATCTATCCTTCTGTCTTTTTATCTGTCTGTCTGTCTTTGTGACTATCTATCTATCTATCTATCTATCTATCTATCTATCTATCTATCTATCCTTCTGTCTTTTTATCTGTCTGGCTGTCTTTGTGACTGTCTAGCCATCTGTCTATCTATCTATCTGTCCTTCTGTCTTTTTATCTGTCTGTCTGTCTTTGTGACTCTATCTATCTATCTATCTATCTATCTATCTATCTATCTATCTATCTATCTATCTATCTATCTGTCTGTCCTTCTGTCTTTGTATCTATCTGTCTGTCTTTGACTATCTGTCTGTCTGTCTTTGTGATTATCTATCTATCTGTCTGTCTGTCTTTGTGACTGTATCTATCTATCTATCTATCTATCTATCTATCTATCTATCTATCTATCTATGTCTGTCTGTCTGTCTGTCTGTCTGTCAATATGTCTGTCTGTCTTTGAGACTATCTATCTGTCTGTCTGTCTGTCTATATATCTAATTGTTCCTGTCTGTCTATTATCTAACCAGGGAAGGTTCTCCTGCTCTGCTCACTGGGAAGGTTAACCAGCTGGAGCTCATTCTCCGACAGCTGCAGTATGACCTAAGAAAGGTAAGAGCCTTGAACATAACAGGCCTTTAACAGACAACATAATGCTTAAACAAATCCTTAACATACACCTCAAGGCAGTTATTATAATCACATGCTTTGTTAATATCCTCCAAAGGAGCAAGAAGACAAGGCTATGCTCCAGGAACAGGTTCAGCACCTTCGTCAAGACAACCTTCGACTGCATGAAGAGAGCCAGACAGCAGCCGCGCAGCTGAGGAGATTTACTGAATTGTTTCTGAACACAATGGACAAGAAACCTTGAGCTGAAGTAGTACACAACTTCCCCCTCTTGTGCTTCGCAAACTACATAACCCAAGGAAAATTAGTCCAGCATACTGAAAAAAAAAAAGATGTTAGAGGAGAAATTTCAGCATTTGAATGTGAATGTGTGCAGAGCTAATACGCTAACACACTAAAAACTGAGTCATTGTTGGTGGCAGGACATGAGAATGTGAATGAGAAAAGGGAGAGATAGAAATTAAATATGTGATAAGGGCTGGAAGGGAAAAAATAAATAGTTTATGACCAATCGAAGGGTATGAACACGTGAAAGTGAATGTAATGCAATAAGCCGTGATTTCTTTCTAAAATCTTTGGTTCCTTGGGCTTAACATCTTCAAAGCTACCGCCGTAACTCAAGTTCAATCCTGGCTTTGTGGCTGTCCACCCCCATCGTTTGTCGACATGTAGACCAGCCAGATGCAACGTTCCTTAGTGTCCAAAGCTCCCCAAGACTTGGTGTGCTGTATACCCGTTTTGAAATGCGTTTTTGTAAGTAACCCATTGAAACAAATGTTGTAGCAATAATTTTGCTGATGCTGTAATCACAGAAATGTTCGACGAGATTAGCACTGAGTGTGATTTGGCTGTATTCAAAAACTTTTATGTAGAAAAAAAACAAAACAAAACAAAAAAATAGTCTTTTGTGTGCCTGATGTTATTGGTGGTAAAGGATCGTTCCTTCAGTTGTTTTCGTTAATTCATTTAACTGTCTGAGTGCGTACAAAATCCATGCCCACTGCTCTTATCCATTAGGCTGTCAGCTGACTTTGTAACTGGCTTTGTTTTACCCAAACAACAGATGTTAAACGGTTGAACTTGTGTGGATGGGCCAGTACACGCAGACTAGCACCTGTAAACCACTTAAAATAAAAGCCAAATTCTGCTTGTTGGTGTACCTCAGAAAAGTGTCTTGTACCTTCGCCCTCTTATTTAAGCTTATTTAACCTAAGATTGTTATTTTAATGAGAGTATTTTCCTTTTCTGCACTAAAAAAAAAAAAAAGAGTAATGGCTCCATGTGGCAGTACTTTGTATACTTGTGTACCATGTCAGCAGTACTGTGTATAGCTTGGCTGAGAGATAACTGTAAACATAAAATGGTTTATTTCTGGGACGTTCAGATGTTTGGATGCTGCTAGAGGACAGGATGTTGTTTTTTTATGGCCTTTTAAAGATGTTTTTATTTCTTTGTAAATCTGTTTCGTTGAGGTTGGGATGAAAAGCTTACCTTTGTAAAATAAAGTTTAGGATGTCAATAAAGTAAGACTTGTGTCATTTTAATATGGCGATTGTTGTATTTCTTTAATATACAGCAGAACATTAAAAAATAATAAAATGTTAATTATATATAAGCACAGTTAGAATGGTCAAATAAATAGGCTGTTCATGATTTAAAATATTATAGGAATATTAATATATTAAAAGGAATACAATTTCAATGTTTAATAATTTCAGCAACACTAATAATTTTGTTACTGGGTTGGCCGATGTCCAATGTAAAATCTGCAAATGTTCAGTGTTTACAGTATTAGATGAATATTAATTGATTAAAATTAACTTGTGAACTCTGTATGCACATCTTTGCCTCTTTTAAAAGCCAGTGGATGATCAATACCGGCTTGTATTATTGATCATACACTTTGGAAGCTGGGTGCATGAGCAGCACTTCTGAATGACAAAGTGTGACCATCCCTGGAGTTCTCCACAATGTCACTGGTAAGAAACATGAAGAACCAACCTATCCGACGCACTTCAGGAGTCGTTTGTGATGTGAAATCTATGGCTGTAGTGTTGGTTTTGATTAAGATGGATAAAAAGCTGAGAAGATGGAAGAACACACGCACAGGGAGCTGAAATGTGCAATAGTCAATGACCCATTTTAGGAGTGTTATTCTTGAAAACTCTGAGAAAAATCAATACATTTCTTCATTCGCTGGTTGTGATTGAGGAGAACAGAAATGGCACCACTGCCCTATATTTGTGAGGGACCAATGGAAAAATGTCAACCGTCTTAGGTGACCTGTGATGGATGGCATGGACCAAGGTGCCTTTGCTCCTGTGGGAACTGATAAAATGACAAACAGTGTGGTGTACAATTGATGGTCATTCCAAGATCCTTTGAACAACCTTTGGAACCCTAAAAATTCAATGTGGTTCTGATGACCCTCACCAAGAGGTTGACAAAGAAACTGCTTTTTTTTTTTTTATTATTAAAGGGTTAATTCAGCCAAAAATGAAAATTCTGTTATTAATTATTCACCCTTCTGTTGTTCCACACCTGTAAGACCTTCGTTCATCTTCAGAACACAAATTAAGATATTTTTTGATAAAATCCGATGACTCAGTGAGGCCTCTATTGACAGCAAGATAATTAACACTTTCAATGCCCAGAAAGCTACTAAAAACATATTTAAAACAGTTCATGTGACTACAGTGGTTCAACCTTAATGTTATGAAGCGACGAGAATACTTTTTGTGCGCCAAAAAAACTAAATAACGACTTTATTCAACAATATCTAGTGATGGGCGATTTCAAAACACTGCTTCATGAAGCTTCGAAGCTTTACGAATCTTGTTTCGAATCAGTGGTTCGGAGTGCATATCAAACTCCCAGAGTCACTTGATTTCAGTAAACGAGGCTTTGTTACGTCATAAGTGTTTCAAAATTTCAATGGTTCACCACTGGGGGGCGTGACTTTGGCAGTTTGATACAACCTCCGAACCACTGATTCGAAACAAAATATTCACAAAGCTTCGAAGCTTCATGAAGCAGTGTTTTGAAATCGCCCATCGCCACTAGATATTGTTGAACGAAGGTGTGGAACAACATGAGGGTGAGTAAATAATGACAGAATTGTCATTTTTGGGTAAACTAACCCTTTAACTCAGTTTATACTGCTGATAACAGGAAGAGATTCATAATCAGACATGTAATGTGCCAGAGGGAAATCTCTGGAAAATTGTTCTTTATGACATAAAACATTCAAATCATAATTATGAGATAAAACGTATTTATGACAAAACGGAAACATGACAAAGCATAAGTCAATATTACAACAAACATAATTTTGCCAAAATGTTATGAACTTAAGAAAAAAAAATTATGGCAAGAAGTAAATGTTCTGACATAAAAATGACTCAATTTCCTATTGTCATAATTGTGACTTAGTATATAAGTTTTGACTCATTTACTTTTTTTTTTTTATTTCATAAATATCACTTTTTATCTCATAAATTTGACTTTTTACATTGTCATAATTTTGAATTCAAATCTCATAAATCACTTAGTATGTCAATTTCAACTTTACTGTTATCATTCATCATAATTGTGATTTACCAAAGTATGTTTTTTTCTTATGTGGCAGAAATGGGCTTAGATATTAAGGAGCCACCAAGAGATGAAGATTTTTCCTCCATGAAGCATTGCAGCTCCCAAAAGAGGTGGAAGTTATTATTGGAGTTTGACTGGAGATGGAATTCAGAATAAATTTCATTGATTTTGTCTTGCATTATGTTTCCTCATGCATCTGAACTCCTGTTTCAACAATACGTGTATGTGCACGCATGCATGCATGTTACATTATTAACATGATTAAAAAGCCATGGTTCAGGTCTTCCCGCAGGGTTCACATGAAGGTCAGTGAATGTCAGCTGAAGCACACCATTTATGTGTCATATTTTTAATTTATTAGCAATGTCAGGCATGCCATGATGTTCTTCTTGTGAAGATCTGGGATATATTTAGGTTGCAATTATTCAAGCATGCTTGCAAATCATAGATTACTGCACAAATTGAAGAGATAAAACCATAATAATCACACATTATTCTCAGACCACAAACATGTGGTTTTACTCACAATCAGTTTGTTTTACACTGAGTGTTTTGTAGTGTGGTGCTTTATAGTCCAGTACTTCTGTGGTATTCTTCACATAACAGTGCCACCAAGAAGGCTCAGCAAAAATGTTCAGGTCCAACCACAACTTTGAGGAAAACTGCTGAGTGAGTCAGTCTCACTGCCTCTGGGAAAGAAATCAAACGCTCCTGTGATTAGAAAGCTTCACTGCTTGGCATCAAGATAAATGACGATTGTCAATTCACAGATTGCAGTTATTCGCATGTGCCATAAGAAATATATGCTTTCTTGGCTATAAATTTGATTCTAGTGCAAATAGCAAAGCTATACCTTGTGTTACATGTCATAGAACAACCACAACACTTGATTAGAGACTAAAAAACCGCAGTAAGCTGCAGAATCAGTGTCAAGCCTAATCATATACTGAATTTAATCCTTTTTGGTACTGTAACCGTAACTGAAGTGCCATAAATGTTTGGATATGCCTCTTCAGCCCCCTTGATGCTTGTTATTTCTCCTTTAGATTCAGTATGTTGTACACAGACTGTCAAATGTTACTGATATATGAAAATAGATGACACAGCCACACTTTACCTGAATCTGGAGTGCCTCTGGGCTCTGCTTTAGGTCCGCCCTACGTTTCGCTAACAAGTAGCAATAATAGTTCATCAAAGGCTACTTGTAAGCCTTAATGAATTCTTTTGATCTATCTCTATTTGCTGTTCAATAATGAATACATGCTTTTTAAGGTATTCGTGGTTTTAGGGTGAGCCAGAGGGGCTGAAATTGTAAAATAGGTAATAACTTGACACACACTACATTTCCAAAAGTAGAAACCTTTTCTACTTAACAGGCTTGGCAACTGCAGTTACGCACATTGCTAACACATTAATAAAATTAAGCCATGCTATCTTCTTAGACAAACTTTTTGTAAAATGCCCATGTCAGAGCCTGATTTCACTGATCCCTTTGTGTCTGAACAAAAGCATATCCAAAGACATGTTCCAACATCTAGCAGAAAGCCTTCTCATAAGAATAAAAGCTGTTATAGCAGAAAAGGTATGGCTACATTCATATTAGTGTCCATGAGTTTGAAATTAAACGTTTAAAAAGCACAAATGGATGTGTATTCAGGTGTCCACATAATTTTGTAGTGTAGCTGATTGTCTGGGTTAAATAAAAGCCAGAATGGCAAAAAGTTGCACTACGGAACTGTAACTTCTCTATCGCCATCTGTGGTTGAAACATAAAATTGCAAGTTACCTGCAAAGGCTATATGTAAGATTTTTACTTTAATAAAGCATAAAAATACCCCGATATGTTTGCAGATATTTAGGAAACATACTAAGTTCACCTACTTGTTCTTCAGAAAAACAATGCTACAGCCAGATATTCTACTTTGAAATGTGCGTTCCGTGTCGGAATGTCTGTGTTTGTTTTGGTCTGTGCGAAACCGTGTCCTGTCAGTTTATCCAATAGTATTTCGTCATCGCAGGTTGCCAGTTGGCGGAAAACACCGCGTATTGCAACCATGGAAACCAACAAACAAACTGGGTCAGAGAATCGCAGATTCTACCTGACCTGAAAAGCCTCTGAATCGATCTAAATATCTCTATGAACAACAGCATATTAAAACACAGATAAATCAACTCATCAGCTTACAGTGTGTAAGTCTCCTCAGCTTTTATTGTGAATTGCGCTACCTATTGTTGCTGGCAACCCGCGTCTTTGAACGAGGGGGCGGGCCAAACAATATTTTGAATTTGGACTGCAGTACCTATTTTGAACACTGGGTGTCATTCCTAAATAGAGCCCCTGTAAAGGATTAGTTCACTTTCAAACAAAATTTTCTTGATAATTTACTTACCCCCATGTCATCCAAGATGTTCATGTCTTTCTTTCTTCAGTCGAAAAAAAAAGAAATTATGTTTTTTGATGAAAACATTCCAGGATTATTCTCCTTATAGTGGACTTCAATGGCCTCCAAACAGTTGAAGGTCAAAATTACAGTTTCAGTGCAGCTTCAAAGGGCTATAAAAGATACCAGACGAGGAATAAGGGTCTTATCTAGTGAAACGATCAGTCATTTTCGAAAAAAATGTAAATGTATATGCTTTATAAAAACAAATGATCGCCTTCCAAGTGGTTCCGCCAAACTTTCATATTTCCGCACTTCCATATTTCCGCACTTTCTACTTACGGAACGAACGCAGCGCCAGTTCCATATATATATATATATATATATATATATATATATATATATATTTTTTTTTTTTTTTATATATATTAACCTAATTTATATCATGAGTCATCAAAACTAAAAAACGAAAACTTTGGGTATCTGGCTCTAACTTTAAAGGCAAATCTCTTTCTGAATTAACGCACGAAGGGGCACAGGAGCACATAGGGAGAATTCAAATCTTGCCCAAGGCAGCTGAAGGTAACTTTGTTTGTCGTCTCCCAAGGGTGACCTGGTTGCCTTGCCAACAAAGCATGTAATTGGAAATGAAGCGGCCGCACTGCCAAGCCGTCTTTGCTGATCAACCATTGTGTGATGCCTCACACAGACGCACACACATTTCGTTCAAAGCACAGTGACTGATGTGCAAAAGCTGGCTGTTTGTAACGTACTAATGCCCCCCTTGCTTCCTCCATCTTCACATCATGAATGTTTAAACTCTTCTCAAAAGCACTTTATTTTGTATGTGGCTTAAGTGCACAACTATCTGTTAAAGTGGAGGATAAAACATGTCCGACAGGAAGTACAACACTGATTTCAGTTTTCAGAGTACAAAAGTGTGTTAAGGGTTACTCTGTAAAAGAAGCTGACTTGGTGACTTTTTCCCCCATGAGGCAGCAGCGCATGAGAAGCACTGATGCTGAAGCCCACAAACTTGGTGCTTCTAGAACTCAGAAATGGCACTAAATAACCAGACACACCACTTCCAAGAACTTTTCTACTGTTTTTTTTTTTTTTTTCTTCACATCAGAGCTCAAGTTATAAATCATGAAAATCCATTCACTACAAGAAAATCCTTTTTATACTTTTTGTTCTGCTTGTGAAACTCAAAAGTCCGAGTAATATACTGCGGCTTATATACCTGCCTCATCCTACAACAGCATTGTTGACTCTGAACTTTATACATCAGTTCGAATATATCTGCAAATCAGAGCACGCAGCAGCAAAGGTCATGGATGAACAAGATGAATCTTCCTCTAAGCTGTCTTGCCTTCTGGCATCAGTCTATGCCATGTCTCCCCTGCTGAAAAATGCATGCTGAAAATTAATCTTTTTGAAACAGACAGTCTTATTGAAGTAAAAGTCCTCAATCGCATATCCCAATCTTCAATGCATGCCAAAAGGCCAAAAAAAGAACAAAATAAATTGAAAAGAAGACGTATTTTTCATCTAAGGCATTGCTTTCTTTTTTGCCCCTAAGGTTCTGAATGAGTGAGTCTTTGCTTGGGGCAAGGTGATCTTCAGTACAGAGAAAAAGATTTGAATGAAAGATACATGAACGATATTTTAACCAAGGTTGCTCAAGGAAAACACCATGTCCTACCTGGGGATATTGGATTCAGTTCTAGGCGTGTGTGCGTGTGAGGGGCTACAGGGAAAACAAAATGCATTTATGATTTGATTTTGCATTACATTTTATATTATTATATCAAATATTAATTTTACCTATTCAAATACTCCCATATTGGGAATGAACAGTGTAGAATCCTGTAGCTGCTTGAGTTGAAGAAAGCTTGATGAAATGACTGACTTACTTTTGAATGCACGCAAGCATCTATAGAACTATCGTTTATTGATTTATTTTTGATTCATTGTTATTTGCTATTCTGCATTCTCCTGCTCAAAATATCTGTCGTTATTATGAATTATGAATACTCAGCGCAATCGAGCTTAAGAATCATATTACTCCCAGTTCAGTGATTTGTTAACTAGAGACACGCTCCAAGCGGATCATTGAATCAGTGAGTTGTTAACTGCTGCAATTACATCAGTGTAATGAACCGATTCACTGAAAAGAATCGGCTCAAAAGAATAATACGTTCAATTGGATGTTGCTCCGGACAATTGGATCCGGACGCGGAGCGGGTCTAGATTTCTTCACTGAAAATTACATTTTGATTCGGACAAGACATTTGGGGTGCTTCTCATTTCTTATTTGTGCACCCTCATTTCCTTTACTCGCTACCTTTTCTCGCATGCTCCACCCTCACTAGGATGCGAGGGAAGGATGCAAGGAAAGAAAATGAGTAATTGAAGGAAAGCTTAGCTGTATATCATTTGAGAGTCACTTCAAAATGTGCCCTTATGCTGTTGGTTAAGAAATTCATGATAAATAATAATAAAGCAAGATGCTTTGTTGAAATATTTGAGATGCATGGTTTATTTAAACTGCATAAATGAAACAACAAATGAAAATGATTCTGACAGATATGAAGGGGTAGGAGAATTCATACTTGCATCAGGTTTTTGGACAACAAAGACTTCCGCATAGGATACTCCTGTGCATCCTCGCTCAATATGGTGGTTTTCAATACTCAAAATGATGCTTCCTCATTTCCTCACTCCTCCGTCCTCCAGCCCGTGACCCGGAAACCATCTTGAAGGGCATCTCAATTCTCTAATTTCACCGCGAAGAGGCGAGGAACGAGGAAGCTTCCTGAGGAGTCATGAGTGAGGATACACTGGTGTATCCTTCCCTCGCATCCTAAGTGAAGTTCACAGCGTAATTTCGGGAGGAGTGAACCTATCTAATCTTTCAATTAGTGAAACTCAAACATAATCTCAAGAGGAGGGAACCCTAATCTTTCAATTACATCCAGAGCATATAAGCAGCTACTCACCCTGCTCTGGAATCAATTGTTTTGATATCCCTTCATCTCCCCAACTCCACCACATAATTTAGGCATCTCATCTATCATACTCTTCTTCCAGGCACTATAGTCCCTGGGGGGTATATCCAAGCTCGAGTTGAAGCTGCTTCCTCGAGCCCCTCCACAGCGGACACCAAGCCAAATACGCTTAACCTTATTAGCTTAAAGATTTTATGAGGAAACGAACTCGTGAAAGGAGTGTAGCTAAGATGCATCGAAAGGAAGCAAGGAAAAGGAATCGAGGGTGCTTCCGCCAGACCACCTTCCATCCCTGACAGCAACGTAGTGTCGGCCCAGATCTGGCCCACATCTGGTCCATGTCTAATCCAGATGTACCAGATGTGGGCCACACTATGTTGCTGTCTGGGGTATTCAACGTTTGAAGAAAGTGTAAAACTCTTGCAGTTCAAAAAGCTTACGCTACACCCTGCACCTTCACTATTCAACTTATGGAAAAAGTGTAACTGACGCAACGCCATTTTACACTTTCTTCGTAACTTGAATATGGAAGACGGTCTGGCAGAAGCTAGATATTTTACTTCATAACTTGTTAAATATTGAAGGCCTTTATTAACCCCTCAGAGCCGTGTGGAGTACATATTTATGATGGATGGATCTGGATGGAAGCACTTTCTTCAGCTCATACTCGTAACCCCTGTTCACTGCCATTATAAAGCTCGGATGCGTCAGGTTATTTATTAAAATATCTCCAATTGTGTTCATCAGAAAGAAGAAAGTCATATACACCTAGAATGGCTTGAGGGTGAGTAAAGCTTGGGGTAATTTTCATTTGAAAGTGAACTAATCCTTTAACTTGAGACTCGCTCTGAACGGATCTTAGAATCAGTGGGTTTGTTGGCTGCTGCAACCGGATCATTATAGAATTCACAAATGAATAGGTTTGTTCAACATGAAGCGGCACAATCATACACCAATCGGCTTCAAGACAAACACATAATTGAATCTGATTTGTGAACCTGCTGTTCGTTGAAACGATGAAGTATGATTTGTTTCGAATCAGACATTGCTATTTCTGTCTTCCCTTAATTTCTTCACTTCAGATTGTAAAACGAGGAATGGCAGTTTTCTGAAATATAGCAGAGTCAGATATTAGGCCTATGATTTGGAAGGTAGCTTATACTATGCCCTAAAAGTATGTACTGTGTTTATGAAGAAAAGTGTGTAGCAGAATAGTAGACAAGCTTTGGGACATACGACTTTGATTGACAGGCGTTCTGACCAATAATAATGCCAAATCTGCAATTTTGTCCAAACAAACCTACGGAAGAGGATTAGGGCCAAGCAATAATAAAAAAAATAAAACCATCTCGAGATTAAAGTTGTTAAATTTCGAGAAAAAACTCATTAAATTTCGAGAAAAAAGTCAAAATAAAATGTTGAGAATAAGCTCATTCAATTACGAGAAAAAACTTGTTAAATTTCGAGAAAAAAGTCGAGATAAAATGTTGAGAATAAAGTCATTAAATTACGAGAAAAATGCCATTAAATTACGAGAACAAATTCATTAAATTATGAGAAAAATGTCGTTAAATTTCGAGAAAAAAGTCGAGATAAAATTTTGAGAATAAACTCATTAAATTATAAGAATAAAGTCATTAAATTACGAGAAAAAATTCGTTAAATTATGAGGACAAATTCGTAATTTAACGAATTTGTTCTCGTAATTTAACGACTTTTTTCTCATAATTTAATGACTTTATTCTCATCATTTTATTTCGACTTTTTTCTCAAAATTTAACGACATATTTCTCATAATTTAATGAATTTTTCTCAAAATTTTACGAGTTTTTTCTTGTAATTTAACGAGTTTATTCTCAACATTTTATCTAGACTTTTTTCTTGAAATTTAACGAGTTTTTTCTTGTAATTTAACGAGTTTATTCTCAACATTTTATCTCGACTTTTTTCTTGAAATTTAACGACATATTTCTCATAATTTAATGAATTTTTTCTCGAAATTTAACGAGTTTTTTTCTCGTAATTTAACGAGTTTATTCTCAACATTTTATCTCGACTTTTTTCTCGAAATTTAACAAGTTTTTTCTTGTAATTTAACGAGTTTATTCTCAACATTTTATCTCGACTTTTTTTTAGAAATTTAACAAGTTTTTTCTTGTAATCTAACGAGTTTATTCTCAACATTTTATCTCGACTTTTTTCTCGAAATTTAACGAGTTTTTTCTCAAAATTTAACAACTTTATTCTCGAGATGGTTTTATTTTTTTATTATTGCTTGGCTCTAATCCTCTTCCGTACAAACCAGACACGAGAGTTAGGAGAGATCTTTGGAATACTTATTTCAAAACACTACGATTTGGGACACACAAATTCTAATTTCGAAAACTATTTAGGACGGATAGTATGTGAATTGGGACGCAGCATTAGTAAAAGTTTACCAGAAAAAATAAAAATTCTTATAGCCTACTTAAAAAAAATAAAATACAATGCACGTAAGAACAGTAATCTAGTAAAATACTTTGTCGTCAAATGTTTATAATTTGTAACTAAAGACAAATATTACATTTTATTTTAAAGGTACACTATGTAATGTTTGGCCCTCTAGTGGTTAAAAAAAACATATGCATTTTGCAGAAGAACATTGCTTTGGATGTGCTTCGGCTCTGCGTGTGGATGAATATGACCCTTAACAATAGATAAAGCTTTACTATGAACTCTGTTAGAGAGCTATATGGCAATTTATCTGTTCAGTAAAATAGTGTACTCACCTGTGGAGTAATAAAAACACCATCTCCACATCGCTTTTACAAGATATCAAATCCCTCAGTTCTCGGCATCGCCGAAAAGCCAAGCCAATGTTGATTCAAGTTTTATTACAAGCTCTGTTGAATTCTCCTTTTGCCAGCAGATTCTCCACAGTTTAACATTTTTTTAAAACAAGTGATTCCCTGGAGTTTCGAAGTTTAACATGCTACATGTCAACCTTTCTCGCTCATTGTGACAATTAACCTATGCTACTCCCACACCATACACACCTCAAAGTAGCCAGAGCAACTTCACATATTTACGGATATGATGAGATATGCACGGGCAACTAGCATATGTATGCAATTTCCCGCAAAAAAGCATCCCATCATGTCTAAAATATAAACACTCGTTATAGGCTTACCATGGTCAATCAGGGTAAGACAAAAACACGTTTTGGAAGAACGATTGATGATGTATTGATTGACATGACTGATGTATTGAAAGATACATACTGTACCTTTAATGATAGGCCTACCACATTATTGTTATGATGTTAAAATATAACAGAAGCCAGAGTACAACATTCAAATCGAATATTTACAGATCTCAGACTGCCTGTCTCGGAATGCCATCCATTTAGGCAAACATTGCGTCTCGCCTGCTTGAGGTTGCCATGGCATTTACATTTAGTGGTATCTTCTCTCTTCATTCTGTCTCTTTATTGTAAAGGGCGACTTTCCATCCGCCCAGCGGGACACAGGATTTAATTGCTTCCTTCTTGGATGCTCCAGTCCTGTATTCTGTTTTGTGTGGTTGTCACAGGCCAGTTTCGCCAGTGGTGAGAACATTTATCAAGAGCATTTATTTATATTGTTTACACAGGGCAGCCCACTGTGCACATTCTGAAGCACATTTGGGCTCTCCAGCTGAGACCCATGAAAAATTTGCATTTGTGTTTTGTTAATGCCTCGCAGAGAGTTTTGTGAAAAGCTTTAGGCAGTTCCTCCCCCTTCAATAGGGAGCTCTCCCTTGGCCAGCTTTGTGATAAGGCAAACGGCAGACATTTGCATAAAGGGGAATTTACATAGGCAAACTCACTGTAGTCTGTCTGACTTGGGGAACCTTAACCAACGGTGGCACAATATTACTCTTATTCGTGTGAATAGAGCGATGACACAAGCACACTGTAGTCTGTTCCCGCTTCAGAGCAACTAGAAAAACAAAAGGGACGAGAGCCACAAAAGGAAAACCGTTAGCACCGCGAGGGGAGCCACTGTAGCTGTGGGGTATCCGAGCATGACTATTTCAGATAAGAGGCGAATACAACAGCGTTAAGGTGGACAGAGACATATGGACGCTCATGTTAGTGATGCTCATGTTAGTGATACTCATGTCGGCGCGGCGGCAGTCACTTGGATCCCACTGATTTACAGGTTCGGGCACAAACAGAAGCCGCAGCTTTACATGAGAGCGATGAGACTGACAGCCGCTAACACAGACACAGCGTGGTGTTGCCGGAGGGTGAAATAACAGTCGCTCACTGGGTCTCAGTATGGGAACAAAATGCAGCAGAGGAGCAGCAGCACAGATAGAGATGTTGACGCGTCTTCTCAGAATGGCCTGTGAGGAAGCAAAATGTATGTCCCACGGGTACGGAGAGAAACTATAGCATACTATAGCACCCTGTAGCATTCATGTAGCACTAAGCAGAATATTTTATCCCAAAAAATATACTGGATAAAAGAGTTGAATCACAATAGGAAATTATATAACTTATCATAGTTAAGTGAATTTTAAATAATTTCACATTTTTTCATTTCTGTACCTCTAACATGAAAATGTTTTTTATTTTTTCCCTCCTTTCTCTAAGAAAATGTTTCAAACTTTTTTTAAAAGTTTTATTTGGTAATCAGTGTATTGATTTTTTCCCAGTATTCTCAATTTAACTTTCAAGTCTTCTGCAAAATAACTAAAATGATATTTCTTAAAGGGACAGTAGGCTACACCTAAAAAATGAAAATTCTGTCATCATTTACTCCCCCACAAGTTGTTCCAAACCTGTGTATATTTTTTGTTCTGCTGTACACAAAGGAAGATATTTGTAAGAATGTTTGTAGCTAAGCAGATGGCTACCATAGTATTTGTTTTTTCCTACTATGGTAGTCAAAGTGGAGTGGGGGGTGGGGCTCTAGTTACAGACATTCTTCCAAATATCTTCCTTTATGTTCAGCAGAACAAAGAGTTTTATACAGGTTTGAAACCACTTGAGGGGGACAGAATTTTCATATTTGGGTGAACTGTCCCTTTAATGACATCATCCTCAAGGAAGTGACATCATACAGTAGTTGGTGATGAAAACAACAGCAGAAACAATTAATTTGATGAATTCTGTGATATTTTGATGTTTTAGTTGGTTTGTTACTCTCACTAAATCTTGTTTGATTAAATGACAGAGACAAAATTAATGACATATATTGAAAATATCAAAATTACATTCAAGTAGTCATTGAAG
This sequence comes from Megalobrama amblycephala, assembly GCF_018812025.1. NCBI lineage: Eukaryota > Metazoa > Chordata > Actinopteri > Cypriniformes > Xenocyprididae > Megalobrama > Megalobrama amblycephala. The sequence goes on from NC_063064.1 coordinate 23,966,994, forward strand.
CTAACTCTCGATACTTCACTGAGCAATAACTTTAGCTCTTTATTTCCATCCTTTTATGATCCTTCTTGCTAATTCTCGTGTCATTGTGTAAATGATACAGTTCTAAAGCTGAAGTGCCTGAGCTTGAGGTAAACTTTTCCTTTTTGAAAATACATACTTAAATCATAACACAGGCATATTTTTTTTTTTTTTAAAAAGCTGCTGTATAACAGGAATGTCCCACTTCCAATATCTGTATGTCCCAATAATGCAAAAGTTCACACAGAATCTGCATACTTTTCCCCACATTTTCCACTCTGATGAAGGAAATATTTAGTAAACAATCATTCAGCAATAGGGATTTGTAGAACTAATAGAATTCTTTTTTAAAATCTGTTGAGCTTTTTGTGGGTTTTTTGATTTGACATAAAAATCAGGTCATGAAGTACCATCTCAAGATGGCTCAATACTTTTTCTTCCCTAAATGCAGTGACTCACATATATAGGCATGCTGAATTTGATGCAGTGCAACACTCCCCTAATGAAGTGAGTCAGGAGAGGCAGGTGGTGAATCTACATACTGACATTAATGTTTCATGAACAGGGCCCGGGGAAAGGGCAAAGATATATTTCCATAAGCTTTCCAGAACTATCATCTCAGCGTGTTGTTCCTCTGAGACCGTTTTCTTTTTTTAGAAGTTGCTATTACTCATCTGCTGAGACAAACTCCTTTGAAATTCAGTTCCATTTCATTTATGTTTCATTCAGTTCCAGTTTAATACACAAGCGTAGAATTCCATCTGCGTTATCGCCTGCATGCCATCCCATTACAGAAGAGGGACAGACAAAAATTTTTTGGAGATGGATACAGGCGAACATGTGGTTACCCGAAGCGAAGAATGAAGTGTTCAAAATGCAAATTGCTGTCCAGCAGGTTCCAAAGGCACTAGCTGCCTTAAACAGCAGATTCAGGATAAAGAGAGAGAGATGGAGTAGAGATGGAGTAACAATTCGGCTAGTAAAGACATCTCAGAACAGGTTATTGATAGTGTCAGAGTGACCCCTTCTGGCATGGAGGCTATTAGTTGAACATGAAGTCCCTGGGGTAAACGGTCCACATAGAGAGCTTAGCTCAGCATGAAGCTGGACACACACAAACATGCATTATATGTGCTTTTACTGCTCTAATCCATTTCACTGTATGTTACAGCAGGATGGGAACCAAAGGTTGCTGATCATTAGCAGATGGTGCTAATTCAGCTCTCTCGGGCATGTGGGTCATACATGGAGGCGGCTGGGTGTTCTTGCAACGCAGGCTGTTTTCCGGAAGGTATATTCATTATCCGAGACAGTTTTTTTATTCCAATTTTTTAAACGGGATACATGGGGCAAAAGTTAAAGAAAAAAATGTATTTTTACTGATATCATATATTATTATTATTATTATAATTACACTATATATATATATATATATATATATATATATATATATATATATATATATATATATATATATTTTTTTTTAAATAGTTTTATTAAAGGTGCCCTCGAATGAAAAATGTAATTTATCTTGGCATAGTTAAATAACAAGAGTTCAGTACATGGAAATGACATACAGTGAGTCTCAAACTCCATTGTTTCCTCCTTCTTATATAAATCTCATTTGTTTAAAAGACCTCAGAAGAACAGGCGAATCTCAACATAACACCGACTGTTACGTAACAGTCGGGGTGTATGGCCTCAATATTTGCATATGCCAGCCCACGTTCCCAACATTATCATTATGAAAGGGATTAGACAAGGGCAGAACGTCTGGATCTGTGCACAGGCATAGCTGCCAACTCTCACGCATTCAGCGTGAGACTCACGCAATTGACCCAATTCTCACGCTCTCACGCCACACCCCCATATTCTCACGCAGACTCGTGCAGAAGTGAGGGGGAAAAAATCGCGCTGCATGCTCTCGCAAAGCAACGCGCAGAGAGACCAGACAGACAGTCTACAGTGAGTTTTTTGTGACAATTGTGAGGGAAATACACAATTTATTCCCATAAAATGTGTAGTCTTCTGTTCTCCCTCCCATCTGCACCGTGTGAATTGTGAACGCAGGCAGGTCAGTGAGTTACAGGGCGCTCCGTGTCTCCGTCCAGTTTAGGCTAGTAACTAATAGGCCTATGCTGTTATATAGTTTATAGGGGTGTGACGAGATTTCTCGTCGAGGCGAAAAGTAGTCTCATGATGTTGCCATGACAGAGTGGATGATTAGGAAAGAATATGCCACCGCTACGTTTACATTACGCCTCCACTATCGTTTTGCTTTGTATTTACATAAAAAAAACATTTAATTCAGTTGGATAACGGTCGCCGCCGCTCCATATTTACAGAGTTACGCGCGATCACGAAAGTGAAAGTAAACGCGAGCGCGCATTCAAACGCGATTTCAATACCCCGCATTTGAAAGCGGCTCCCTGATGAATACAGATATCTCTCAATATGAAAGCTATCTTAGGCTGGGTAGTGTAGTTGTAACCATCTCTCAACTCTGTATCAAAGAAAAATTGGTCTTATTTGCACTTTGAAAATTGAGAGAGTGCGATTATGGTTGCACTTAAAGTGTTACCATAAAAATGAATAACAGTTTTCTCTTAATCTCATTAAGCACAAACAGTAAGGTTTCATTTGTTAACATTAGTTAATGCACTGTGAACTATCATGAACTAACAATGAATGACTATTTTTATTAACTAACATAAACAAAGATTAATAAATACTGTAGCAAATATATTGCTCATTGTTAGTTGATGTTGGTTAATACATTAATGTTAATAAATGAGACCTTATTGTAAAGTGTTACCATTTTTATTTATACTGTTTTTATTTCTATGATCAGTTTGTGGAAAGGAGTTCAGTTAGGAGGTCAAAAGTTGTAGCTCATAAATCATGTACAGTAATGTCTGAAGAGACTGAAATCATACAGAAGAGAAGTCAGTCAGTTGAGTTAGTGGCAAAACCTTTTACAGTGCTTGAGTATTGTTGTCTTTTACTGTATATGATAATTCATACTCAGAAAGTAGAACTGAAATGACATTCATTACAAGATGATTAGTTAAAACATTTCAAATACACCTGCAGACTACTTTTTCTAGTCATGTATTTTGCCATCTTGTCTCTTCTCGTGAACTCAATCTCGAGTCTCGTCTCATGAGATACCTGTCTTGTCACACCCCTAATAGTTTATATAGAATTAAGTTAGCATTAGCAGAGTTGTTTGTTTTGCAGCACTGAGCAGTTATTTTACATAAGTTTATCATAAAAAAACAGTACAAAAGCAAGCCACGCCCTTCCATAAGCCCCTCCCCCTAACCAAAGCCCCGCCCCCCGAAATCTCACTCTAAGCTGAACTCAAAAGTTGGCAGCCCTGCACAGGTGAATCATCAGACTAGGTAAGCAAGCAAGAACAACAGCGAAAAATGGCAGATGGAGCAATAATAACTGGCATGATCCATGATATCATGATATTTTTAGTGATATTTGTAAATTGTCTTTCTAAATGTTTCGTTAGCATGTTGCTAATGTACTGTTAAGTGTGGTTAAAGTTACCATTGTTTCTTACTGTATTCACGGAGACAAGAGCCATCGCTATTTTCATTTTTAAACACTTGCAGTCTGTATAATTCATAAACACAACTTCATTCTTTATAAATCTCTCCAACAGTGTAGCATTAGCCGTTAGCCACGGAGCACTATCAAACTCATTCAAAATCAGAAGTAAACAATATAACAGTATACAATACTCACATAATCCGACGCATGCATGCCGCATGCATGACGAACACTTTGTAAAGATCCATTTTGAGGGTTATATTAGCTGTGTGAACTTTGTTAAGGCACTGTTAAAGGCAAGCGCAAGCTCTGTGGGCAGAGAGCACGAGATTTAAAGGGGCCGCAGCATAAATCGGCGCGTTTATAATGATGCCCCAAAATAGGCAGTTAAAAAAATTAATTAAAAAAAATCTATGGGGTATTTTGAGCTGAAACTTCACAGACACATTCAGGGGACACCTTAGACTTATATTACATCTTTTAAAAACATAATCTAGGGCACCTTTAAGTGTTAACAATGAGATTATGTGGTTTTTATAATCAATTAAAACTTCTTTTGTAATTTTTTTACAAGATGGATCAAATTTGTCACCAAAAAAGTCATTCGGTTTAACCAAAATTGAGGTTTTACTGAATGACACATTTGGTTATACCGAATGGTGAAGGACTGTCAATCATTTTGTATTTAGTACAAGTTTTTAAATATTACAACATTGTTCATGTTTTATAGCGGTTGTACCGAATGACCTGATGTTTCGGGACATGCGTATGAGCAAGTGAAAACATGAATTTTTCACATCCTGTCACATGATATTGATCGTATGACTTGATCCAAAATGGTCTCTTTATATTGGTTACTCTGAATGACATCAATGAAATTAATTTTTCCGGACATTCTTTCTCATAACAAAGCAACGACTTCTACACATAATTTTGATACCATTTTGCACTATGTTGATATATGATGCTATAAAATCATGCCAGAATAAAAAAAAATATATACATTACATTTTAAGATATTTTAATCACAAATGAAATGGCTGTATTGGCCTTTGGACAGTTAAAGCAAAAAAAATAAAAATAAAAAAAATAATAATATATATATATATATATATATATATATATATATTTATTTTTATTTTTTTGCTTTGAAGTGTCAAAAGATAATTTGGTATATAATTTGGTATATAAATATATATATATATATATATATATATATATATATATATATATATATATATATATATATATATATATATATATATATATATAAAACGTTTGGATTCAATAAAAGAGATCTAGTTGCACTACCTTACATACTTTCGATGTCATATCTTTGTTTTTTATTATTATTAAGGCCTTTGGACAAAAAATGATGTGCCACGTCATTGACCCATATATAAATTTAATGTAATACTTTTTATATAATATATCAATTGTAGAAAATGTATTATATAATAATAAATAATATAAATATATGCTTTTTATATAGTAAGCTTTCCAGAAGTATCATTCCATAAAATTGTAATATAAAATTTTCTATATTTTATAGTATAGAAAATGTGGAAAATACATTATATTATATTATATTATATTATATTATATTATATTATATTATATTATATTATATATTATATTATATTATATTATATTATATTATATACAAAGTCACACATGTGTTTCATGCCAAATTATTTAAAAATATTTTTTTCCTAAATAAATAACTTTTCCTAGCTCTACATAATCATCTTCCACATCAAAGAGAGCCCCATGATGTGGACCCCAGATTCTCATGTAACAGAAGAGAAAAAGCCGTCTCTGTATATATGCACACATCTCTTCCATCCTTCTCTGTAAGTAGGTCAGGAGCGTTTCTCCAGTTCTCAGACAGCCTCTGACACACTTTTCTTGGGCATTTAGTTCATATCTTTTCTTAAGTGCTTTTGTGTGGTGATGGTCTCCGGAGATTTGTTCTTCTCCCGTTTCCTGCCCAGCCACAGATTTGCTATAGGTTACCCTCGGTCTACTTGTTTAACGGCCACATCTGTGTCCATTAAGGCATGTTTCATTACTACAATGACACTATATCCATTGACTTTTCCTAGCAGAATAGCTATTATTATTTTCAGTATTACCTGTAATTTGACCTGTCAAAATCAAAGTTTCATATAGAGCTATAAAACTATTTGTAAGTGTTTGATCGTTATTATGACAACAAATGTTTTTAAAAAATCATACTGATATTATCTGTTAAGTGTCACACTAGGGGGGGTTGCAATAAGCACACAAACCTGAGAAATAACACAGATAGTCTTTAAAGGGTTAGTTCACCAAAAAAAAAAAGAAAATTCTGTCATTAATTACTCACCCTCATGTGAATCCACACCCATAAGACCTTCATTCATCTTCCGAACCACTGATTGGAAACAAAAGATTGTTGAGTAAAGTCGTTATTTTGTTTTTTTTTGGCGCACAAAAATATTCTCGTCACTTTATAATATTAAGGTTGAACCACTGTAGTCACATGAACTGTTTTAAAGATATCTTTAGTAGCTTTTTAGACATCTGAAAGTGTTAATTATCTTGCTGGCAATGGAGGCCTCACCGAGCCATCGGATGGTATCAAAAATATCTTAATTTGTGTTCTGAAGATGAACGAAGGTGTGGAACGACATGAGGGTGAGTAATTAATGACAGAAATTTCATTTTTGTGTGAACTAACCCTTTAATGATCCAAATACAAAACATGCAGGAAACCCAGGAGCTAGGAGAATACACAACACAGAACTGAGGAAACTAAGGATTTAAATACACAAGGAGCGGTAATGAACTGAACAGAAACAGGTGCGTAATTTTTTAGGAAATATGGAAACTAATAGGGAACACAGACGGGCAAACGGCAAAACCAAAACACCATGATAATAAAACAGAACATAACCATTACATTAAGCTTTTTTAAATTAAACAATTTAAATGGGTTCATTTTGTTTTAATACATGGCTAAATGAATCCATACACAAATACATGAAATATTGTTTACTGGAATTGCTATTTTATGAAATTATTTTATCATTTTATCTGTATGTTATCTTAAAACTTTACTATTGCAATGTACAATCAACTTAGCATCAAGACAAACATTGCATCTATATTACAGAAATTAAAACCGACCGACCAATCAGAATCAAGCATTCCTGATAGCCATGTGATGAAGATATATAGAATTTGATAGTTTATTTTACATGGTCCTGCGGTGTGACAACTGAATCTATAAAAATACATATATGCAGTCTCTCAATTATTATGCATAACAATTAATTATAAAATAATTATCAAAATGCTATTGGTAATAGTTTTACATGCAGTATCACTTTGTAGGACATCAACTTCCCAAGAGTATTTCATGTCCCATAAACGCCATGTGGCAAATAAAAAATGCTTTGCAGGTCCTTTGGGGCTTGTATTACACTGTATTATAAATCTATGAATCAATTTGAAATACGATACACAGAAATCAATACACAGTTTTGCTGATCCCCGCCTCTAATGCATAATGCAGTCAGGTCAGAGAAACCTGGTTTATATTTCATATGGAAGATTGTGACTAGAGCACATGATTAAAAAATGTATAAAGAGACATCCTCAGAAATGATGATTATTTGATGTACTTATCTTTTTATATTCAAATCTATAAACAATGTATCATGGATATTAGCCTGCCATGCAGCCAAGTCATCTGGTCACACAGATGCTTCTACACCTGGTCTATGGCTGTAATGACACAATCATTGAGAGAGCCACTCTTGGCCTCGTTGATATTCACAAAGCCTTCCGTGCGTGTGACTCACTTTGAGTTTTGAAAAGTGTTTTCCGAAGTGTTGGAAAACTACTCATCTTAAATTCCTCATCCCAGCGGGCCTCGAAACCATCTGTGATTTCAGTCTCTTCCTCTCCCTCTTTCTTCTCCTCCCTCTCTCCCACTCATTTACTCTGTCCGTATCTCTGTCCCTTTGAGAGCGCGAGACATCTGGAGTTGTGCTCCTGTCTTGTTTTGCTCTAATAGAACAGGCTGTTTAGGACTCTGTTCTCCTGCCTGAATTTCATTCTCATGAATGCGATTAATAGATCTCGCTGAAGAGCCGTGTCTCCAGGTAACCTGTGCCTATGATTACCCAAAAAGCTATTTACATGGGGTTTTCAGGTGTATTTCTGTTTCAGCTTTCTTCATAATAACATCTGTGCATTTTACACAATGTTTATATATATTTTATATAGGGCTGCCTACTGATGATGGATAAAAAATTGAATTAGAGATGCACCGATATTAAAATTCTGGACAATACATGATTATGATTAAATAATTTTATAAGCAAATATATTAAAATAAGTTATTATTTTCATGTTATGACTGAAAACTGATACATCTCATTTATTAAAATTCTATAATAAATGAATTAAAAAAAATAATAATTTAGGCATCACATTATAATTATTAAAAATGGATATTAATTTTCAGATATAATAAAAAATAACCCAATAAAATTACCCAGCAGGCTGAACCCAGTGTAACTATTAATTATTATTGCTATTATTGTTGATAATAAATGATTAGTAATTTAAATCATTTTAAGTGAGCGTTATGGCAGTAAAAATGTAGATCTAAATCTAAAAGCAGATCTAAATGTATAGAGGAAAATGAGCCTGCGCAATTAAACATCCAATATTGTTTAATATCAATAAATTTATTAATTTCTAATTTTGTCCAAAAAATAACAGAGAACCAATCATGCATCCCTAAATTGAATTGAATCAATTAGCGAGCCCCACTTGGACAAGTCCTGAAAAGTGAAGCCAAAGTGTCTCTATCGCCCCCAGGTGGCTGGATGCAGTATAGGTCATAAACCCCGCCCTCTCTGTGTAATGTAATGGGACTCTAGACAAACTAAACAGTCAATTTTTTTTTTTTCAAAGATGGTTTCTGTCATTTTATGCCGTTTTTATCACGCTGATGTTAGTTAAAGTGTTCGTTCTTTAAATAAGTTTGTTTTTAGTTAGTTATTTGATGCTATAAAAGCAGGCGCAATGATATTACGTAGCACCTGTGACCCCCTGTTTGCACAGGGAGCGTGCCTTGCAACAATGGAGACATTTGTGAGAGACGCTGCGTAATATCATTGTGCCTGCTGCACCCATGGTACGGCAGCAAAGTTCTTTGATTATTACGCCGAAATGAGAGTATAGTTCCTAGCCATATCAGCCTAGAAAATCGCAACTTTTCATTTTCCGTCGGTCTTAGTACACGATGTAACTACAGATGAGTCAAGTTTTAAATAGGAAAAATATCAAAACTCTTTGGTCTTTTTTGAGCGAGATGCTAACGGTCTAATCAGATTCAATGAACTATGCTAAGCTATGCTAAAAGTTGTACCGCCAGACCCGGAGATCGGCTGAATGGATTCGAAAACGCTAAAACTCAACTGTTTAACTCTAGGGGAGTTGGAAAATGAGCCTATTTTCAAAAAAGTGGAGTGTTCCTTTAACTTTAATTTCCACATTTCCAGAACTGTTTATCTCACGCGACATAATGAGTTGTACTTTTAACCGATTCTGCAGGAGTGTGGGTGGGATCTTGATATCGCGGCTCCACTTAACGCTCGCTAGACTCGGGCTCCAAGTTCACTATGCGCAGATGCAAGACTCAAGATGTCAGCACCATATTGGCACACTGACGGCTTCACTTACTACAATGGAAGAGAGTAAGGGTGCATCCATCTTTTTTTACAGTCTAAGATTAGTATATATGCATTTCCATAGAAAAAGTAAAACCCTCAAATAAAGATAATTTAAAGACTTTAAAAGCAATTTTATTGTCTGGGCCATTATGCTCCTTTTTTAGTGCATTATCAGTGAAAACAGCATCCATATCTTAAGTGCTACACTTTATCACATTACACATTTATGTGTTTGGCCTTCAAGATTTCACAATGATTGGTTTTTAACTATCTTCTTAAATCCCAAAGCCTCAGCAACATGCATAAACTAACATGTGAAGCCATTTTGGATTATATTTAATCTTTGTGTATCTCTGTATTGGCAGACTTTTTTTCCCCCTATCATTAAAATATTTGAAGTGTCATCAGCCATTATCTTTTAGTTTAGGCCGGGGGTAAAGGCCGTCTGGAAATTTCCCTCTTGGTTCAAGGGTCATCTGCATTTGTTTCCTCTGAATATTCTGTGATCTTAATGAACTCATTCTTCTTGTTTTTCACCATGTCTGCTATCTTTGAGTTCAATAAATTCATTGTGCAGAGAGTCAGTGAAATGAAATGTAATGTAATCTCCATTTGAAAATCACATCTGCATGTGTATGTGTGTGTGCTTAAGCTTGTGTGTATGTGTGCACACTTGAGCCAAGGCTGTTCCAGAAATTCATTTATCCCCATCACCATGTGAGTGCGGATAAGGTGATGGTGGCTAGTTTGAAGAAGACTCCCTTGAAAATCTTTAAGCCCCTTTTCAAAGGATTACCCACGGTGGCGTCGAACACTCGACAATGCATGTGGAGGTACTGAGGGACTAGCCGTAAGTTTAATTAGAAACATGGAGGGAGGTCGTTGGGCTATCTGCCGAAAAAAATGAACACATTTTAGTCCTGGTCCTCGCACAGGCACTCTACTGTCAGGATGCAGGGACTTCAAAGCGAAGAGCTGTGCGGGTAGGGTTTCAGCTCTGTTTGGTTTGCTTGGAGAGCCGTTTACAGACAAAACATGCTGGAAGCTCGGGCCGACCTTTCTGTGTGTCCTGTGCGCCGAATATATATCAGCGTCAGAGTGAACATAATTGGCAACATGCACACTGTAAAAAAATTCCGATATTCTGTAACAAACGCAGGAGTAAATCCCCTAAATCAAGGTTTCCCAAAGTGGGGTTTGCGAACCCTTTTGGGGTTTGTGAGGAAGTTGCAGGAGTTTTGTGAGTAAAAATTAATATTCAAAATTAATATTCATAGACAGGCGTAGGTGTTCCCACAGTGGGCATAAATTCTCGAAACACTAATAATTATATAATAAAAATGCAAAATTAAAATAAAGAATTTTAAAATAAAAACAATCAAAACACTAAAAATATGAAATATTTTATTTGTTTACCATGTCATGTGATATTTATATGGAGCCCCTAAAGGGGACATTTCCTCACAAAACTTTTTGAGAAACATTGACATAGTTTTCATACAAGTTTCTCAGGAGAAACATTGACATATAATTTTTCCTTCCACCTCATATTTTATTATCACCATGTCCCTTTAGGGGCTCCGTACTGTTAACCAACATCAGAGAATCGTGAACATGCGAATGTGTTGTTAAATTATTGAAATATTACTTAAAATCTTAAGGAGTACTTGAAATAAATATTTTAGTTTAGAGGTTTGGCTGACAAAAAAAGTTTAGCAAGTTTGAAATTCTCTGTGTGTGGGTGCACGAGTTGTGATGATTGACAGTGGCAACCAGTCTCGCGGCTGTGAATAAGAAAAACACAGTTGAACACTTTTGGTGTCCGCTAATTTTGAGCAACATAACCCAAAAATACATTATTTTTGGAGATTTTAAATTAAAACCAATTGACAGTAAAGCTGCTTATAAACAAAGCTGCTCTCTTTGAGGGTTACCATGTCTGTTTAGTGCCAAGTGTCTTCGCTTATAATTAGTTGCAATATTTTTTTTCTTTGTGGTTATTTACAGAGTAACACTCTCCATAATGTGTAGGCAGCAGGGCTGGTAAGCACAATTAAAAGGTTAAATTACAAATTTAGACAGCTAATTTAGTAGCAGTAGTGTACATGTTCAGTGATTCTTGGCATTAGTGTGATTAATCTAATTAGCCGATATCACAGTAAGGTACAAGGAACAATTTGGTCGTTTCAACAGATTTTGCTTGTGACAAACAAAATTAGGTCTTTTGATATATAGAAACAAGTGAGCAAGCTTTGTGGCAATAACATTTGATTAAGTTTCACAAATTTCTCCTTAAGGGGATTATTCAAATTTTCTAGTCACTGTAATCTTGCTTCTTTTATAACGCAAGAAGCTTGGCTTTGGAAATGGCATCATTTGCAGTGGGTTTATCTCCTGAGGTGCCAAGCAGAATGTTTAATAATTACCTATGAAATCTTGTCCCCGGTGCTCAAGGAGAAATAGACTGATTGTTTTTGGGAAGAGAAAAAAAAAACCCCTGGGGCATCAATATCAACAGGAATCAGAAATTGGTTATTACATAGCTCTCATAATTTGGATGTCAGGCAGTCTTGTATAAACAAACACATACACACAAACTACATCCACAGCAACTTTTTATAAACTTGCCACTATTGATTCCACTTCTATGAAACCATTAATGTCAGAGAGAAAGTAGACCTTGCACACTCACAGCTATTCATCTCAGTGATTACCGGTTTGAATACTAGCTTATATTTGGATTGGTTGGAAATTGACATTTATTATTTTTGATGACAAAATGCACAGGCGGCGGACTCCATCATTGTCATCTTCCTTTCCCGCTGAGAGTAACAGGCAATTCAGACTCTGAGGAATCTCTGCTTCTCAAATCAGGGTTTATTATTGAGCGCTTTTGAGAATTGCAGTCCACCGTCTCTCAGGATGGATGTGCTGAGGTGAAGCGCTGGAGTAATTTGTGGATGTGCTGAATTCAAGGTCATGTTTTTGAATCCAGATATGCTGAACAATCAGAGATTTTGCACCGCTAGTGAAACGGGAGCCTGGGGCCTCTGCAGATATACTGTGAGAAACATCATTCCTATAATAAATAATGCTTAAAAAAACCCAAAGGTTTATTTGATATTTTGTTTGGTTGACTTTCTATTCTGAAGTTCTAACAACTTATACCTTACAGGAACGCACTCAAATCTGACTTTTGTGGCTTGTTTAATTTACTTAAAATAATAATGCACAGAATTACATAAGCTAATGCTCAGAAATACAGAATTTGTCCCAACTTTTGACATTATGTGCAATCTATTGCACATAATCCATTTACAGAACTTGCAGAATCCATTTGTGTTGGTGTTTAGCATAGAATTGCTAAAACTGGTCTGGGGATTTCTAATTCCCAGCATGTTTTGCATGGGCCTGGATTGGGAGAGTAAATGTTTAATATATAATAATAATAATGACATAATAATAATGAAAGGGCAATATTCAAAGCCATCAGTTACAACCCCCCCTATACAATACAACCATACCAACATTCAACCCCCCCAAAGTTGAAACCAAATCTACGCCCTTGAGCATATGTGTTACAAATGTCAGTGCAATGACTGGCCTCTGCTTCCTGCTGACTTAATTTATTATATATGCATGGTAAAAAGTAATGTTTAGCAAGCATTTGGACTAGTTAGTGGGCAACTACAAAAGATTCAGCTCAGTTTGTTATTGCATTTATCCAAGTAATTTAGTTAAGCTTCAGCCATACATGATTTATTTGAGTACATTTTACAAGAAAATGCTATTTCAGTCTTTCTGCTTAATTCAATGTGAAACTTGCTTTTTTGTAATTAATTGTGTAATTTACTGGCAATTTCTGAGAGAAATTCGTTTCTACACCAATTTATTCAGTTCAGTCCCATTTGCCTTTTCCCCAGCATGCACTGGGACACTAAATATTTAAAATGGTTGTGTTGTTTGACCATTTGCCAGTTTTATTCACATTATTGCTGTTGATTTTTTTATATCTTATGTCAGAATGAGTTTGTTCCTCCTTCCTTATTATGACAAGTGTTGAGGTCTATATGTCTATATGTGTTGGGGAGAGTATTTTTGTGTTTGTGTGCAGATAGTTGTTATAATGATGGTTGGTTATCAATCATAATTCGTACACTGGCACAAAGAGGGAATGGGCCACCAACAGCAGATCTCCAGAGTCCTCTGTCTTTGGCCATTCTTTCCAACTGTTTCCAGGTGTAGGCCATCTTGATGATGTCCAGGTGTAGCCCTCAAGGTCATGTCTCCAGGTGTTTCTCTGTTTTCCCTGGGGGGTCCACTTCAATGATGATGTTGGCTGGTGGTTTACAAAGGGTGTGCCCTATCCAGACCTATGGATAGAGACCTATCTTGGTCATCCTCCAGGTTTCAGCTCCATACAGCAACATAGAGTTGAATAGGCGGAACTTTATTGACAAGGACATGTCTCTGGATCTCCATATGTTCTTGAGCTGTATGAAGGCCGCTCTTGCTTTGCCAATCCTTGCCTTGACATCTGCGTCTGTGCCGCCCTGTTGGTCAATGATGCTGCCCAGGTAGGTGAAGGACTGGACTTCTTCCAGGGGACTTTCATTCAGCATGACTGGATCCTTGCTTGAGGATCTCTGTTAACATTGAGGTCAATCTGAGATGGCATAGCTGTCACTACATCAGTCTTCTCTTGCATCTGCTGTTTGTTGTGGGAGAGAAGTACAAGGTCGTCAGCAAAGTCCAGGTCCTTGAGCTGGATCCACAAGGTCCAAAGGATTCCGTTCCTTTGCTCTCTAGTGGATTCCTTCATAATCCAGTTAAAGGCAAAAAGAAATGGGAAAGTTGACATCAGGCATCCTTGTCTAACTCCTGATTTCACCTGGAAGCTGTTGGTGAGCTGCCCCCCATGGATGACTCTACAAGACATTCCATCATAAGATTTTCTAATCAGGTTAACCAACTTAACTGACATAGTGTTGAAGGAGCTTCAAAAGGGTCTCTCGATCTTAGCTGTCAAACGTCTTCTCATAGTCGAGACAGTTGATATACATGGTGGAATTCCACTCCAGGGACTGTTCGACTATGATGCGGAGCGTTGCGATCTGGTCTGTGCATGATCTATTCTGCTGGAAACCTGCTTGTTGATCTCGAAGCTGTGGGTTGACAATGGATTTGATTAAAAAACCTTCCCTGGTACAGACAGGAGTGTGATGCCTCTACAGTTGGCACAATTTCTGGGATCCCCTTTCTTTACGAGGTATCCCTATTTCCAGTCTGCCGAAATCTCCTCTTCTTCCCAGATCTTCTCAAAGAGGGGATACAGCATCTTCACTAATGCATCCAAGTCTGCTTTTAGGGCTTCTGCTTGGATGTCATCAGGTCCAGCCCACTTCCCATTCTTCACCAGGGTGATGGCTTTCCTGATTTCCTCTCTTTGCTGAACTTTCCAGACAGTCGCTTGGTGATGCCATACATTTGTTTCATATTGCCGCTGTATAATGCCCGTTCTGCTTCAGCTGCCAGTCCACTAACATAGTCTTTCTTATCCTTCTTCACTGCTTTGTGGACTTTTGCGTAATCTATTCGAACCTTGACTTTTGCTGCTCTAGTCCTACAGCTAACTCCACCAGCTGGGTCTCTCAGGTCTCAAGTTAGGATAAAAGAGGAGATTTGGACATGGGGCTAGCAACCCCACACCATAAAAACAAGCTTGCTACAGAAACATATGTCACAATAGGGAAGAAAAAGTATCATAATTTCTATTGCATGCCAAGTTTAAGCGCTAACCCACCCCTTTCAAAACTTTTAAACACCACCCTGCTAAAAATATCCAACCCCTTTATCAGAAATGCAGAAGTGTACTTTGCAAATGGCTCTCCAATGGACATCATAAATGATGCAGGCAGTGGATTTATAGCTTATAATCGGTAGCTCTTAGCTCATGGGAAATATTGCCCATGGAAATCTAAAACCTAAAATGGTGGGAAACCATTTTTTTTCAATAGCTTGTTTGTTTGACCAAGACTATAAAATGTTTTTTTAGGAAATCTGCCAAGGAAATATTTATATTTAGTTCCTGAGAGCTTGACACATTTAGCATTACAGATTCAGTACACCTCAGCAACCACCCAGAACACAGTCAATCATATTTTGTTCAGAAAATGTAAAAAAAAAAATCTAGTTTTCTTGTTGCAATTGCAATTAATTTACCCTGATCTCATGAGGAAAAACGTGGCTATGAATAAGTTCTCCCAAAACACTGACCTGCAGGTACAAATCCACATTTTCTCATGAGATCAGGCAGAATTAATTATGCCAATCCATGCTGTTACAGGCCATTTTAGACATTAAACCAGATTTATAGCATTTGCATATCAATGTTTTAGTCTGAAATTTCATGTCTTCACAGATGTCTCAAATTGTGATTTGTAGGTTCAATAATATGTGTAAATGGACGCTGTAAATGTCAAGTGTTGCATCTTTAGAATATAAAGTTGGCATGTAGCATCTTACAATTACAAACACTCCTGCCATAACTCTCAAATGACCCTGGTCCAGTCATACACTATAGACATCAGGCACTGTTAAACTAAGTAAACAAATTCATGAGCAAATATGATTCATGCAGCCCAACTGTCAGACAGAGAAGGACACAATTCCCACTGGGAGCTTAACTAACCTTAGCTGTTTGCCAGGTCATTCCTGCAGGGCTTGGGAGGCAAAACTAAAGCCAACCCAAAATACTGTGTTCCACAGCCCGTTCCCATGCAGCTCATTCTAGATGTGACAGAATCAGACCTTTCGTCTCCAACACTTCAGAACGAGACCGACCTGCATTGGAAAATTAGCCTTATAAAGAGAACAGAGACTGAAAGGGTGTGCGGTTAACTTTGGGAGATGTCAGGGTTAGGAGTGCAATAACAGCTCTGGGCAAATATGTTTGGATGTCTTTGAGACATTGTTGATTATTCAGATGTTCATCTGCTGAAAATATTCAGACCTCCCCTGCAGTGTCATTGTTCTGGCAGCAAACCAAGAGAAGCAATTCACAAGAGCATGAACTGACCACACATGAATTGATACATTAAATCTGTCGATCTGTTAAAGAAATATTGAAATGAAAGATGTTAGCAACTAAAACATATCCTAGACTATTTGTGTGAAACAAAATAATCAAATGGCACAGTAAATAAAACATTTCGCTTTCACATACTACAGAAGGAGTGCTGTAATGTTTGTGGTCTGCATGTCAGATGATTAGAGATGATTCCCAGCACAGCAACACTGACTAACAGATCTGACAGACACTACAGAGAGAGCTGGTAAGTGTGATCAAATATTATTTATTTAAAGTCAGCATGAAACAGAAGTTGTGATATTCTTTTATTTCCAGTTGTGACATAGGTCCAAGTTAAACGGCTTCTAGAACAAAACAAAACAA
Source organism: Megalobrama amblycephala (assembly GCF_018812025.1). Classification (NCBI taxonomy): domain Eukaryota; kingdom Metazoa; phylum Chordata; class Actinopteri; order Cypriniformes; family Xenocyprididae; genus Megalobrama; species Megalobrama amblycephala. Next base: position 23,983,761 of record NC_063064.1, read on the forward strand.
ACAAAAAAAAATAGGAAGGGACATTGTCGTTTACTGTTGCTTTGATCTGGTTGTCCCGCTCTAACGTCATCAGAGAGGAAGGCCTTCTGAAAAGAGCAAGTCTGCCACCACTTATCCTCACCACATTCTACAGGGCACCACTGAGAGTGTGCTGACCAGCTGCATCACTGTCTAGAATGGAAACTGCAGTGTTTCAGACCATGAAAGACCCTACAGCGGATAGTGAACACAGTTGCAAAGATCATTATGTCCCTTTTCCCCTCCATCCTGGACATTTTCCTTGCACAATGCTCCAGCAAAGCCACCAACATTGTGAAGGACCCCACCCACCCATCACACAGTCTCTTCCAGCTCTTGCCATCAGGAGGACAGTAACGGAGCATCAGAGCCCACTCTGCCAGACTGGCCAACAGCTTCTTTCTCCAGGCTGTAAGATCCCTAAACTCCAATCACGCCACTCCCCTCTAGATCCGGGCCGTATCCAGGTGAGACACGACCACAACGCAGCCCTGAAGTATCAGCAGAGATCGAGTCACCTAGATCATCCATTGTGAAGGCCTCATCGACACGACAACCAGTGGCACAGTTCCTCAACAACCGTCCATACCGGCGTGATGAATACGATCCTCAACTGGATTGAACTGGAATAAATACTTTGAATGTTGCGATCCTATCGGACTTATGATAGCAACCTGAATCATAATAAAGCACTGTTCGCCAGAGGAGAACTGGCCCCCCCGACTAAGCCTGGTTTCTCCCAAGGTTTTTTTCTCCATTTTAACACAGAAGTCTGTTTGCCACCTGATGTCACCTGTTGGAGTTTGGGTTCCTTGCCGCTGTCGCTTTTGGCTTGCTTAGTTGGGGACACTTGACATTTGACTTGACATTTGATATTCAACAGTGCTTTGATCTGCCTGCATTGACACCATTTTCTTTAAGAGCTGCTGTGCAGCCAAAATTATATACCAGTTATAACTGTAAAGCTGCTTTGACACAATCTCTCTCAATCTTCATTGTAAAAAGCGCTATATAAATAAAGGTGACGTGACTTGACTTGAATCCTGTTCAAACCCCTACATCCTGAACCAGAAACATTTCAACACCCACCTTACCACACATTTAACCTCTTGCTGCTATTGTCCCCCCAAGGACAAGGCTACTTATAGGTGGATGATATTATTTATATAGGTTATGTTTACATAGGTTATATAGAAATATGTAGATTTATATAGGTTATATGTTTTTTTATGTTTTATGTGTTTATATGTGTATGTTTATATGTAGCACCGTGGTCCTGTGAGGCTGTCAACGTATCAACTTAGGATACCATCAAACGTAAATACCAGTTTTTCCCTTTTTATTTGGGGACATTCCCAAGCCAGTAAAGTGCTGAGTGCTCACAGATGCAAAAACAAACAAAAAACAAATTTCCCATAAAGGGAAAAAAAAAAAAAAAAAGAATTCTTCAATGTAAATCAAAAACAAATAATAATAATAATAATTAAAAAAAAAAAAAAAAAAACCCTTTAGTCAGGAATAACACTACTACAATAAACACTACTACTACTGTACTCCACAGTAGCTACTGCCCTCACTGAACATCAATCCTAGACTCCTAGACCACTTCATTGTGTGAGAATTTATACACATGGGTACAACCATTTCTCAACTATAATTTTACATGGAAAGTACTAAAGATCACATAACCTCATTTCCTTCAATACACAAATATAAATAGCACAATAAAACCCATTATCAGCTTCATTTCAGCAAAAATTAGAGGAAGTCAAGGGCAATAACCTCATAAAACAATGTTCACCCCTTCACCCCCCCCCCCCCCCCACTTGGTATCTCCCATTCCCATGATGCAACATGGCAAAGTATAAAAAGCATGATGAAAGTTCTTTCAGGTCTTTTTCTCAATTCAAGATGGCCACCCCCCATGAATGCCAACCCAGGTAATTCACAGTTTATGAAAAAAGTTTAAATGTCCACTGGTTTAGTGCTCAGGTGGCCAGTCTGAACACAACAGTCTAGTTGCAGGTGTATGTAGGTGTATATGCATGATCCATCTCTCCACCTCGCTGTCACATCAAGGTAAATAAAGAGTTTTAAAACCCAAATACGTGTTCATGTCTTTATACAAAGGGGTTAAGCAAGGGCAACATGGGGAACAGAGGGCAGCTCTGTGACAGAGGCACTACATTTTGTTCCCTTGCATGCCTCCACATATAGCGAACTTGAGAAGAGATGTCGCTGCAAGAGGAAGGGGAATAATATATAATATAATATAATATAATATAATATAATATAATATAATATAATATAATATAATATAATATAATTATAATATAATATAATATAATATAATATAATGTATATTTTTGCTTCGCCAACAAAAACCGTTCCAAACAAAGCCACAGCAGAATTAACCATTAAGGTGTGGTCACATTTACCATTTTTCTGAGAATTTTCACAGGAAAAAAAATCAGTCATTTCAATAGGAATCCAAGCAATTTTGAATTATGAAACCTACACAACTGACAATAGACATAACTTTTTTGAATAAATTTAGCATCTTTAAGCATCCCCATGCAATGCAAAGTAGTGCTGTTTTTAAAGACAGTTGCTTGTTTAGTTCTTGAACAAATCAGTGGCTGCATCTGAAATTGCATACTCCTCTACTATATAGTAGGTGAAAAACAGTATGTAACAAAAGAAGTATGTCCGAATTCACAGTACTCATAAAAGAGTAGGCAAAAAGTACCCGGATGACCTACTACTTCCGACAAGATTCTGAAGTGTACATACGATGGACACCGTCTTATCCCATGAGGCCACTGGAGAGGATTTGTGAATGGCAGTGAAGCGACACAACCGATGCAGGTAGGTCACATGATAACATGACGAATATAGCACGTCCAGATTGCATTCATACTACACAGATTCACACTATATATAACATACTTTTAAGCGGTTGTGAATTACTTAAGAGAGTATGCAATTTTGGACACAGCCAGTGTTTTGAATGAATCGATTGAGTGAATGAATCAATGGCTCTCACTTGTTTAGTTCCTGATCAAATTTTGATTCAATGACTCAATCAAAAAGATAATCGCTTGTCGCCACCTACTGGCGACAATGAAAGATGTGCTCATTTTTGTCATTTGTCTTGCTAAATTGTGTTAGAATTGCTTTCATTGGTTAGTGCTTGAAATCAATGGACATTTAACGCAATTTAACACATTGATCACAATTGATCCTTCGCCTGGAGCTTGACTGACAGGCGATCTAACTAATCATAAAGCCAAATCCACCGTTTTGTCCGAAAAAAGCAGTCAGGGGAGTTAGTAGATTAACGTAGGTGGACTTGAAACAATGGTGTGTACTGACATCTTTTCGTGGTTGAAACCACATTGCTTCTGATGTTCATTCATGTTTAATTGATGCTATAAATGAACTTGTGGGAAGAGATGATCGGTTCACGAGCCGCTGAACTGAGGCACTACAGTGATCTGTCATAACACATTAAAGAGCCACAAAATGATATTGTTTAATTTTTTTAATTAAAAAATTTCAAATTTGAGACTTTGTTTCATATCAAAAGTAACCTGCTCTGTCTTCTCTGTCGACACTTTGTCAATGTCCTCTTTGCTCCGGGATGTATTTTTCACTGCATGAGAACACAATGTGTGGCGTGTGCAACAGTAGCTAACTAAAGGGAGAACCAAAGTCCTCTGTTCTATGAGTAGAGCATCTTACTGACATTTTTACAATGAATCAGATACTGAGAGAGTAAAAGAGAGGTGAAATCCTCATTAAACTGGTCTCTAGTGGGCCGGATCTAATGGGATTGCACTTAAATGTCTCAGATTAGCCAAGTTAAAAATTAATCTTTTGGATGCAAATCCACAAATTGACTCCAGTGCCACTGCAGAAATGGAATAAAAGCTGAAGTGAGGTCAACATTCTCTATGTCAAAAAAAGCGAAAATGCCATTTTTCAGGCAATATTAATGTTCCAAGATCATATATCTGTATTATACAGTCAGAGATCGAGATAGAGCACTGAAAAAGACACAGTATGTGGTGGGGTTGTGAACATCCTTTAAATTAATGCAAAACACTCTCCGTCTCTGTCTGCCTTTCTCTCTGTTCATCTTTTTTTATAAGCAGACTGTGCTAATGAAGTGAAAAATTTGCACAGTGCTTGCAATATAACACCCATGAAGTCATATTTCACCTTGGACAGACTTCAAAGTAAGTTATTTCATGTCTGAATGAATATGTACTCAAGGATATATTCATATATCCATCTAATACCATGAAACGTAATCCTTCTCCCAAGAGTGGATGAAGAGATAATTAGTACTTCTCTCACTCCCTACTGCTGTCTTTCCATCCATTGATGATGCTCTATGTCTTTCTGTCTCTTTTTTCATCACTACACTTATTGAGAAGTGAAATCTTATATTTGATTTGGTTTCCATGGCAGCTCCTGGTGGGGTGTCAATACAGCAAGAGACTGATATGAGCGAACATCATGTTTACGTGTGAACGGAGAGTGTGTGCAAGCGAGTGAGAGAGACAGACAGACAGCGTGCTTGTGGGGATAGACGGATAGGTGTGAGCATGATCAAATTAGCACACTGCCACTTCTCCCAGTCCTCTGGAGAAAGAAGAGAACAGGTGTAGCTAAAAATCTAGCTTTTGCAGTAAAAATAAGAAAGAGAGTGAAGTTTATGATAATTGAGATATTTCTGATGCTTAATGCTTTAAGCAATAACATGTGTGAGACTGATATATTGTGTAAATAGGTCTCATAAAAAGTGTCACAAAATGAATCAAAATAAAAATTATAATTTAAAGTCCCTGTAAAGTCAATTCTGAGAATTCTTTCTAAACACTTTATAAATGTTACAAATGTATTGCTGAAACACATTACAAAGTCTGTGAATTGTGTAATGCTTAATTGTGAAGTTAGAGCGTTAAACCGTTTTTCACCAAGTCTCTGCTCAGGATTTTTTGGGCGGAGCTAAAACGGGGGTCTGATGACGCACTTGGACCCCCGAGCATAGCCCCTCCCCTAACACTATATAACTGTCGATGACGCACCGAGTGTGGCGCCGCCTCTAACTCTACAGCGGTTCACTCGCTCAATCTCGAGTGTCATTACAGTTATACAGCCCTTTGCACATTTAGCTAGTAATGCCTTCGTCACGCAAATGCATATTACATGGTTGTTTTAATATACAATATGCTCGGTCTCCTTATTTAAATTTCCTAAAACGATGATATGAAGGATTCTAAAGTGATCGTTCTACACCGGATAATTTTACAAACTTTCATCAGACAGCTGGGATTCACAGATAATCCGCTGTTTTTGGTGAATGTGAGTGAACAGACCCCGCCTCGGCCTTCCTACCGTCCCACCGATAACCGATGATATATGGGGCCGGACAGAGTCTCTCCCGCCCCGGCCTTCAGCCTCCCGTCTCGCGGCGCCGTCATTTGTCGACTCGACAACAGTCGGCAGTTCGTGCCCACCAATGAGTGTAAGTTGCTGAGTTTGCTTATGTTATAATTAGTAGGTAGTCCACAGTAACTCTACTAAAATTTGCAACCCTCTAAAAATGATTATTTTTATATGCATCAGTATGTTTGACTCATTAGACAAGTAAGTTCAGACGGCAGCTCTCGCGAGTGGGTGTGGTTTCAGCGCCGACAGCGGACACGCCCCCAGCGTTTGAGAGCAGAGAGCGCTGCCTATTTTTTCGAGATTTTGATAACTTATTTCATTTACTTGCAGATTTTTTTAATCATTTAAATTTGGCTGGGTGGTTAATAACACATTTTTCTGCGGTGTGACAAACTCAGAACACATACTTTAAAATGACTTTACAGGGACTTTAAGAAAATGAGGCTTTTCCTATTTTTAAGATTTATATTATGACATTCACCCCCTTAAAATATCCTTATTCTTTTTTTATTATTATTTTTGGACATTTTACAGGTACTATATGGTCATATAAACACTATAGCAGTGTCATTGTCATGTGAACAGGCAGCCAATATGGGAGTTATATGAGGCTCATTCTGTGAATGTTGGGAAGGATTTCTTTCATGTGTGATTGTGTTTGTTGGCTGCCACTCCTCATCTAGTCAGAGTGCATTTCAGTTGTTTAGAGGAGTGAAGAAACCACACTAGTCATCCAAGAAGAAAGTGGAGGAATGAACATGGCGTGAGAATCATTTTTTTTATGTGCATGAACATGTTGGATGGTGGATGTACTGCTGATGGACAATTGGGTCAACAGACCAGCTCATGGAGTTTCACAGAATGTTAAAGACTAAAGCATTAAATCTACATCACAACTCAGAGGCTGACAAAGTATAATCTTTCTGTTCACAATATTTTAGCTCTATCCACTAGAGTCTTCATCTTAAATGATGCACGACTATAAAGGATTCAAAATGCGAGCGTTAAATAAAACATTCAGTGTACATGCAAGAATACTTTCAAGGTATGTCTTAACTGCATGTGCTCAGATCGCCTTGCAGAAAGTGCATAAAATGAGTCATAGAAAAATGCAGAAAGAGAGAATGTCATTGGATGTTAGGTTCAGCATCCAGCTCACTGTTTGGGCTTGTGGATGATACAGTAAGATGACTTGCAGTGCAGAAGACTGTGCAGCTGTGAACCATGTCAGCATTTAAGCCTCTGTTAAGGAGATATCACATGACGTTCCATGAAAACACTGAAACTTTTCTCACGCCACCCTGTAGGCAATCCCTGACCTCGAGTGAACTAGTCAGCCGTCATTCTGACTTTAAAGTGTATCATTGTGAAAATATTATGATGAGTTTTCCAATCCCATTATGCATGTGTTAAATGAGCCTGTAGCTCTACCTCCACACCACTAGATGTCGCCATCCCATGAGTAATAGTTTGATCAGCTTGCTGTCTTTACTTGATGAATATATGCTATTTAATAGTATTGCAAGTCATGCTTTTCCATTACAGAAAATAAAGGTGCACCAAATAACTTTTATGTATATGACATGGAACAGCGTTTATTTATATTAATGGCTGTCAATGTCATAAAAAGCTAAATTTCACATGAGGTATGTCTTTCTCTGTAGGTTTACTTCCCATTTTTTGTATTATTTTACTTTACCTATAATAACGCACTGATATATATTAAATTAGGGCTAGATTAATTTTTCAACAATCCTACTTTATTAAAATGCAAGCTCAGTGTATCAAATAAAACATCAGGGATTCATTCAGGATTACATTTAAAACCCATTATTAGGTAGAATGTGAGTCTGAGTGTTTCTTTGTTCTCTTGACACCAGATAATGGCTAGTTTGTGTTTCAGTGATTGCCAGGTGTTTTCATTTAACTGATGAAGACTGTTTTTGATATAATATACACTATAAATATAGGCTTGGTCTCATTTACTTTTTTCATCCAATACAGAGACAATACAGGAAGAAGGAAGGATTTGGGCCTGTCTGTGTTCTTATGATGCCATCAGCCAATTGCCAAGATGTCACCCATCAGTAAATGAGTTAGGGTTAGGCAGATTCAAACTATGTTTCCGACCAGCCAAGCAAGTGCCATTGAGATCGGATAGTCTCGGATAGCGTCCTCTTCCAGCTCTAGACCTTATATTGTCACAGAGACAGGGCATGTATGTACCATGTCACATCGTGATTGCCATATGATGTGTCTCTGTCACTGTATTTTATTCATTGTGAAATTCAAAGATGTCTTCCTCTCTCTCTCACACCATCTAATTCAGAAAGCACAAACTGCAGTTCAAGGAAGGAGAGCTAATGACTAGTCTGAACAGAGAAGCACATGGTGGGGGAGCCGTCAGTCAAAATCTGTCACAGGCCGTATGTGGCAACAATTAACGCCTACAAGATAAGGTAAACATGCCTTAGACTTCTCTTTCTGGCTCATTTAATAGACAATGCCTGTGTTTATTCCATCTGGGTGCACAAAGTGATGTGAAACCAAGGAAATGTAGAAAAAGACAAAGTGTCGGTCAGGGGAATGAAAGTTTATTGTATGTAGGAAGTGCCTGAATTACAGCTTGGAGTTTGAGACAGAGTTTGCTCTATTCACTTTGTTGAAAAGGACATTTACAAATCTTAGCTGGAAAAAGTAATTTGAGATGTTTAGCCGCCTTTTTCTTTTTAGTCTAATTTATGGTCATGCGTGCTCCATTAACGATATGCAAAGCCTTGAGGAGGAGCAGAAGGGAGGAAATGCGATACAAAATTTTAGCGTGCTGTCTATTTTTGATCCCGCTTTAAGGGTGGCCGTAGGTGTCGAGTTGCCCCTTGGGTAATCTAATCTGAATATGTGTGTTTGTGTGGATGCATTCAACAAAGCAGAAAATTGCAGATTCAGACCCAAATGTTGTTCAAAGCTGTCCTACTCATATGTTAGCATTCTAGGTCATTCTAGTCCACTGCATTCTTTCTATCTTTCTATCCATCCATCCATCCATCCATCCATCAAAATGTAAGTTATTTCTGTGATGCAAAGCTGAATTTTCAGAAGCCATTACTCCAGTCTTCAGTGTCACATGATACATGAGAAATCATTCTAATTTGCTGATATGATCATATGGCCTATCTATATATTATGCATAGATATGAGTAATCAAATCTGCTTTGAATGATTCCTTCCTCTTGTATTCCATACGTGCCAACCAATCCTAAAGCCAATGTGCCAGCCATCTTAACTCACACTCTTTTTAAAATGACGTTAGGCAGGCAACATGATTTATCACAGGCTTTCAAGTATTATTCCACCGTCTCTGCCAATTTACAGTTCCTCCATCATATTATACACATAGTATACTGACACACAAGCAGCAATGGGACCTTGCGTGAGAAGGAGACATGTAATATGCTTTGACCTCCTGTCTGCGGAGTTACTGTAGCAACGATGCTGAAAAGACTGGCATAACTGACAAACACAGGCACAAACAAACATATGTTGCTTAACAAACTACCTGATGATTAGGAAACGCTCGCTGTTCCCGCAGAGGCTGGCCAACAAACTTCATGCTGACAAGCGATTCACACATGCAAGTTTGCCAAACCAAGTTCTGACAGGTGTTAAAATGCAGCCGTGGACGTGCATGATCGCACAGAGCTGTCCAGGCCGCTAGCAGAGAAGAAATGACTGATTGCATATGTGTGTTTGGTTTGCACTTTTATGGCTGCAAGAAAAATTAGAGCCAACGCCGTCTTCCGCCCAATAAAGTGCTGTCACTTCTCTACAGTCATCAGGCTCTGTGCCTTTCTGTTAAGGGATTCACATTCACACGCTCAGCTGTCACATCAGCATTAGAAATGTCAAGTGGAAAGAAAGAAATCTTGTGACAGTCCCTGTGAGAAAGTTACAGTCATGTAAACATCTGATTACCCACAGTTGAGGAATTCCAGAGGTCATGGATGTGTCAAAGGTTGTGTGTATGTCAGAGAAATAAAGACTGCCTTAGAGCTGTAGACTGTGACTCATAGCAAAGCATAGGGTGAATGTTAATGGGTGATATCATAAAACTCATGTCACAGAACATCTCCTGGTCACATTTTACCTCAAAGAGACAACAGTTTTTGCCAGCCATATATAATTCATTTTCATTCTTAACGGTGCCCTAGAATTAAAAATTGAATTTACCTTGGCATAGTTGAATAACAAGAGTTCAGTACATGGAAATGACATACAGGGAGTCTCAAACACCATTGTTTCCTTCTTCTTATATAAATCTCATTTGTTTAAAAGACCTCCGAAGAACAGGCGAATCTCAACATAACACCGACTGTTACATAACAGTCGGGGTGTACGCCCCCAATATTTGCATATGCCAGCTCATGTTCAAGGCATTACACAAGGGCAGGAGGTCTGGATATGCACAGCAGAATCATCAGACTAGGTAAGCAAGCAAGAACAATAGCGAAAAATGGCAGATGGAGCAATAATAACTGACATGATCCATGATAACATATTTTTAGTGATATTTGTAAATTGTCTTTCAAAATGTTTCGTTAGCATGTTGCTAATGTACTGTTAAATTACCATCGTTTCTTACTGTATTCACGGAAACAAGAGCCGTCGCTATTTTCATTTTTAAACACTTGCAGTCTGTATAATGCACAAACACAACTTATAAACTATAAATCTCTCCAACAGTGTAGCATTAGCCGTTAGCCACGGAGCACCATCAAACTCATTCAGAATCAAATGTAAACATCCAAATAAATACCATACTTACGCGATTAGACATGCTGCATGACGAACACTTTGTAAAGATCCATTTTGAGGGTTATATTAGCTGTGTGAACTTTGTTTATGCTGTTTAAGGCAAGCGCGAGCTCGGGGGGCGAGGAGCAATTCAAAAAATGAATTTAAAAAAATCTATGGGGTATTTTGAGCTGAAACTTCACAGACACATTCAGGGGACACCTTAGACTTATATTACATCTTTTAAAAAGACGTTCTACGGCACCTTTAAAGAAATATAGGGTGTTTTCATTACACGTCATCAATTTGGAAGTCGGCCATATTGGCGGCACTGAATCGAACGGAACTCACAAACTTTGCTGAGTATTGCTGCTGAAAATGGTCAATTATTGTCATGTTTTGGGCTGTATTAAACAGTCCGGGAAAAACATTTAGAGTACTATAGACAAAGAGTGCAAAAAACTGTCTGAAAAAAAAAAAAAAAAAAAACGTTTGTGGTTGGCTAAACTGAACCAGGATTTCCAGAAAAATGATTTTTACATTTTTTTTCAAAAATGACCGATCGTTTCACTAGATAAGACCCTTATTCCTCGTCTGGTATCGTTTAAAGCCTTTTGAAGCTGCACTGAAACTGTAATTTTGACCTTCAACCATCTGGAGGCCATTGAAGTCCACTATAAGGAGAATAATCCTGGAATGTTTTCATCAAAAACCTTCACTTCTTTTCGACTGAAGTAAGAAGGACATGGGCATCTTTGATAACATGGGGTGAGTAAATTATCAGGAAAGTTTTATTTGAAAGTGAACTAATCCTTTAAATATTTTGCGTAAAATGTTACTGAAATTTAGTTAATGGTGCTTGCTATTTATTATTATTGTATTCTAGGTAAAAGATCTGACCTGTACAAGAAGACTGTACCACCTATTCAGTTTAGTTTTCAAAATATTGCACAATATTTAGGACTTACTGAGTCCTTCTCTATATGAATTAGCAGCTTCCACACGTTTTTTCCATGGTTTAGACATAATAAATTAGTAGAACAACGTCTTCAGTGGTACATTAACTGTACAATCCATGCTGTTGTTTACATTTGAGTATCTCCAATATGGCCGCACATCCAGGTAAATGACCAAACCATGACGTAAGTGCAAACACTCTAAGGACATGATATTCTCACACAGTTGCTGCAGATTTGTCAGCTGCACATCCATGATGCGAAATCCATGCACATCCATGTTCCACCACATCCCAAAGGTGCTCTATTGGATTGAGATCTGGAGGCTATTAGTGAACTCACTGTCATGTTCAAGAAATGACTTTGTGAGCTTTGTGACAGCACATTATCCTGCTGGAAGTAGCCATCAGAAGATGGTACACTGTGGTCATAGATAGTTTAAATGATGCTCAATTGGTACTAAGGGGCCCAAAATGTGCCAAAAAATATCCTCTATACCATTACACCACCAGCAAAACTAACACCTGACCTTTATTTAACTATTTGAATTGTTGTCATACGCAGTTGATGTAGTCAACGCAGGCAAGGCTTCCTTGTTTAAATCTTAACACCGGCTCAGTATTGGCAACGCTGATCACGTAAGCAGCACGACACATTCGTGTGATGCTGGCGCAAGAGCCGGCCAATAATGAGTCGGCGTTCTGACATATAACCTGGAAGCGCTGAATGTAAACAGTGTATAAGAATGACACAGAAGAGAAGATATTGTTGAATAAAGTCATTATTTTTGTTTTGTTTTTTGCGCACAAAAAGTATTCTCGTCGCTTCATAAAATTAAGGTTGAACCACTGCAGTCACGTCGACTATTTTAACAATGCCTTTGGTACTTTTCTGGACCTTGAAATTGGTGGTTAAATTGCTATCTATGGACGAGTCACCTCTCGGATTTCATCAATTTGTGTTCCGAAGATGAACGAAGGTCGGGTGTGGAACGACATGAGGGTGAGTAATTAATGACAGAATTTTCATTTTTGGGTGAACTAACCCTTTAACTTTTAATAAGCAGTAAATTAGGAGTTTATTGAGGGAATGTCACAGTTAATAGAAAATATGTGTTCCCCATACTAAAGTGTTACCCTTTTGACTTAACAGGTTTTGTGCGATTCATTTATCACTTTTGTGAGACTGTCAGCTTCTGTATGTGACAACACAATGATTAGCATTTTACTTAAAGTTGTGAGTCACAAAACTGAAAAGAGCCATATTCCTTTAAATACTTCTCTTTAATGAGTAAATAAATGAATTACTCATCTAGCTTGAAGATCAGCTTAACCCATAACACACAGACGCCCTGTCGGCAGTGAGAGAGCTGGAAATGTGTCATATTGTAAAGCCTGAGGTGCAGAGTGCTTCTTTGAAGGAACAAGCATGAATATTCACAACTGCCACCAAAAATCTTCTGTTCCCATTAAAGTATTCAAAAAAACATACATTTAACTCTCACAGTAGAATTTCTTGACTTGCAAGAAAAACATTCAAATGATTAAAATATAAGGCCTTTTGTCCTTGTCAATGTGCAAATCAAATATAGTGTAATAAAAAGCAATGTGTAGAAGTGGTCAGTAAATCTAAAAAGCTTTTTACAAAAAAAAAAATTATGAATTCAGGGCAGCGCCATCACGATTGGGGTCAGTGTGAGTGAAATTAAAATAAAATCCTGCCATTTTATTTGTCAGCGCTGTTGTGCCACAAGGACAGTTCAAATCCCAGATGACATGAAAAAATCTCATCTAGTATAAAAACTAACTGCCGAGGCCAAGCGTACAAGTGCAACCAGACAAAATGTGACACATCATGTATCAGGTGATGGGTGATAATCTGCACAAACATTTCAAGAGAGGAAAACATCCACAAGCTATGAAGCGAGGTGGGGGTGAGGGGGTCTTACAGGGGCCTCATGGCCTCGTGGCCTGGGGAGGTACAATATGTTTGAGATGGAGGGTGACTGCATACCACTCTTGATGACACGCTGTTCTATGTAGGAGTGACAGATGTGGGCTGTGCTGCTGCGCCTCAGGAAGAGCACTGGCACGGCCACAAATCCGAGGTTAAAAGGTTGTATTAGTAACAGAATATCCAGCAGGTGGCGGTATAAGTACATTCTGTGATTATTTACTGTTGTTCAAAATCCATTTTCTTTCAGTTGAACAAGAAAAGGAGATATTTTGGGTGAACTATTCCTTAAAAACTGTAAACTTAATAGAACATTTGGGGTCAAGAGGATGCAGCAAAGATGAAAATTCTTCTTTTGAACTTCTTTCATCAATAAATCCTGAAAAGATGTATCACGGTTCCCACAAAATATTAAGAAGCTGTTTTCAGCATTGAAGAATATAATAATAATAATAATAATAGTAACATGAAGTATTTCTTGCACAGCATATCAGCATATTAGAATGAATTCTAAAGGATCATGTGACATGTCTCCTATTGTTTGCGAAGCAATCATTATTTTTGAATAAAGCTTTGTTTCAGGTCTAGTAGTGGTTTTAGCACATATTCACCTCTATAGAGACTTGAACCTGCAACATTTGCTTTGCTAACCCAGCTCCTTAACTCCACCATCAACCCTGTACCCTCTACTAACTGTAGAAATGGAGCTGTTCTGCTGTTAGTACCCAGGGTGTTAATGACATCCACAATCGCAGGTCTATACTTGTAAAGTGCAGCGGCCCCTGTAATAACATTTGAATCGTCGGGTGTGAATGAACTGCAAATTTTCTCAGGCATGAACTTAATTTACTGATTCCATATTAAATGGTCAGAGCGGTTAGGCTTCTGTTTGAAAGTTCTTATACAGCTGTGAAATGAAGCATTAACTGTTTAGACCGCTGTATATTAAGAGAGATGTTTTTTTGTTTGTTTCACTGCCTCTATTTTTATCCCGGTGGTTTATATAAAGACTCACTGGCGCGGAAGGGTGAAGTTTTATAAATGTTATTGTGTGTTCATGCCTAGGACAGCAAGCATGAACACACAATATCATTCATAAAACTGATGTCCTGATGTGAGTCTGCTATGTTTTTTTTGACAATATATTCACATTTTAATCTTTTCAATTTCATTTTCATACTTAAACTGTTAACTGTATAACTGTCACTATAATTTAGCTAACTTTACTCTGTAGTTTATTTTAACTCCACTTTGTTGAACTGTATTCCATTCGTTGTTTAGTGTAAAGAGGTTAGACATACATAATAAAATATGGCGTCTAGCCACTTTTTTATTAAATATATATATATATATATATATATATATATATATATATATATATATATATATATATATATATATATATATATATATATATATATTTCTGCTTGTAGCTGCTTTTTAAAAACATATCAGTCAAATATGAAAAAATAGTGTGTGCACCTTTAAAGATTATGCATTTGGAAGGCTGATTGTTACAAATGGTTTATGAAAGTCTGCAGTGACCTCTAGTGGAGGAAGACAGAAGTCAAGTCTATGATGTAAGATTCATTCCATTTTAAACCAAAAGGATCTTTCTCTGTTAGTGCAGTAATGGTTAGTTCACCCAAAAATGAAAATTCTGTCATTTATTACTTACCCTCATGCCGTTCCACACCCGTAAGACTTTCGTTTATCTTCGGAACACAAATAAAGATATTTTAGTTGAAATCCGATGGCTCCGTGAGGCCTGCATAGGGAGCAATGACACTTCCTCTCTCAAGATCCATAAAGGTACTAAAAAGATATTTAAATCGGTTCATGTGAGTACAGTGGTTCAATATTAATATTATAAAGCGACGAGAATATTTTTGGTGCACAAAAAAACAAACAAAATAAGGACTTAGTGATGGCCGATTTCAAAACACTGCTTCATGAAGCATCGAAGCACAAATGAATCAGTGTATCGAATCTTCTGTTCGGAGCGCCAAAGTCACGTGATTTCAGCCGTTGGCAGTTTGACGCGTTCTGAATCATGATTCGATACAATGATTCATTTGTGCTCCGAATCTTCCTGAAGCAGTGTTTTGAAATCGGCCATTACTAAATAAGTCGTTATTTTGTTTTGTTTTTTGCGCACCAAAAATATTCTCGTCGCTTTATAATATTAATATTGAACCACTGTACTCACATGAACCGATTTAAATATGTTTTTGTCACGATCACCTGTGAGAGTGCCCATCAGCCACTAGAGGGCACTCCATCTTGGACTCTTGTTTTCACCCCTTGGACTACAATTCCCATATTCACCCCTGGACTCATTATTACACTCATTGCACTCAGCTGTTTTGTGTTTCATCATTAGTGTCTGTCTATTTATACTCAGTTGTGTCTGTCCTTGGTTGTGGTTTGTTGTATTTGTTATGTGCACTGTTTTATATCTCTGGCTTGTTGTTTTGTGGACTGATTACCTGGATTTTGACCTCTTGCCTGCCTTGGATTTACGTTTCTGGACTCCCCAATAAATACTTATGCTGCACTTGGATCTTTTACATCTTGTTCTTGTGCACCCGTGACAGAACAAACCACCACACAAAGGATCCAGCAGCATGAGTATTCGGATTAGTTCCCCAGCCTCCATTGGAGAGCGGATGGCTCTGGTTCGGGCAGTATTGGCGCTGCGACAGGAGGGGAGTGAGGTAGGGTGTTTTGCCCAATTTTTCTGGACATTTTCAAGAGGACTGCGGTATAATGATGAGGCGTTAAAAGGGATTTTTAATGGATGCCTCGACAACCCTCTGTCTCAGTGGGAGTTGGAGGGGCTCCAGACCCTGGATTTTTGGGGTTTCGTTTTCTACCTCGAGGATCGGGGTAGGAGAACCTCACCTAATCTACCAGTCAGTGAGTCCGTTCCCGCCTGTGAGTCCACTCCAGAGTCTTCAGAGGAGGTGGGCACTGAGCCTCAGCTTCACTCCGGTAAAGGGAGGAGGAGGAGAAGGAAGAAGGCTTCTTCCATCCTTCAAGGCCTGGAGTCAGCTCCAGCCAGTGAGCCCGCTCCAGCCAGTGAGCCCGCTCCAGCCAGTGAGCCCGCTCCAGCCAGTGAGCCCGCTCCAGCCAGTGAGTCCACTACAGAGCCCGCTCCAGCCAGTGAGTCCGCTCCAGCCAGTGAGTCCGCTCCAGCCAGTGAGTCCGCTACAGAGCCCGCTCCAGCCAGTGAGTCCGCTACAGAGCCCGCTCCAGCCAGTGAGTCCGCTACAGAGCCCGCTCCAGCCAGTGAGTCCGCTACAGAGCCCGCTCCAGCCAGTGAGTCCGCTACAGAGCCCGCTCCAGCCAGTGAGTCCGCTACAGAGCCCGCTCCAGCCAGTGAGTCCGCTACAGAGCCCGCTCCAGCCAGTGAGTCCGCTACAGAGCCCGCTCCAGCCAGTGAGTCCACTACAGAGCCCGCTATAGCGAGTGAGTCCGCTCCAGCCAGTGAGCCCGCTCCAGCCAGTGAGTCCGCTCCAGCCAGTGAGCCCGCTCCAGCCAGTGAGTCCACTACAGAGCCCGCTCCAGCCAGTGAGTCCGCTCCAGCCAGTGAGCCCGCTCCAGCCAGTGAGTCCACTACAGAGCCCGCTCCAGCCAGTGAGTCCACTACAGAGCCCGCTCCAGCCAGTGAGTCCACTACAGAGCCCGCTCCAGCCAGTGAGTCCGCTACAGAGCCCGCTCCAGCCAGTGAGTCCGCTACAGAGCCCGCTCCAGCCAGTGAGTCCACTACAGAGCCCGCTCCAGCCAGTGAGTCCGCTCCAGCCAGTGAGCCCGCTCCAGCCAGTGAGTCCGCTCCAGCCAGTGAGCCCGCTCCAGCCAGTGAGTCCACTACAGAGCCCGCTCCAGCCAGTGAGTCCGCTCCAGCCAGTGAGCCCGCTCCAGCCAGTGAGTCCACTACAGAGCCCGCTCCAGCCAGTGAGTCCACTACAGAGCCCGCTCCAGCCAGTGAGTCCGCTCCAGCCAGTGAGCCCGCTCCAGCCAGTGAGTCCACTACAGAGCCCGCTCCAGCCAGTGAGTCCGCTCCAGCCAGTGAGCCCGCTCCAGCCAGTGAGTCCACTACAGAGCCCGCTCCAGCCAGTGAGTCCGCTCCAGCCAGTGAGTCCGCTCCAGCCAGTGAGTCCGCTCCAGCCAGTGAATCCTTGTTGGGTGAGCCACCGCCTCACCCTCATAAGCGGAGGAGAAGGAGGAAAAGGGCTTCCTCCGTCCGACAAGGCCTGGAGACCACTCTAGAGGTTGTCTGTGGGTTCTCCAAGCGCCTTGCCCTGCCGGCGCCAACGAAGCGCCTTGCCCTGCCGGCGCCAACGAAGCGCCTTGCCCTGCCGGCGCCAACGAAGCGCCTTGCCCTGCCGGCGCCAACGAAGCGCCTTGCCCTGCCGGCGCCAACGAAGCGCCTTGCCCTGCCGGCGCCAACGAAGCGCCTTGCCCTGCCGGCGTCGCCAGAGCAGCCGGAGCACGCTGCCGTCCCAGAGCAGCCCCAGCCTGAGCACGCTGCCGTCCCAGAGCAGCCCCAGCCGGAGCACGCTGCCGTCCCAGAGCAGCCCCAGCCTGAGCACGCGGCCGTCCCAGAGCAGCTCCAGCCTGAACACGTTGCCGTCCCTGAGCAGCTCCAGTCCGAACACGTTGCCATCCCAGAGCAGTTCCAGTCCGAGCCCGCTGCCGTCCCTGAGTCCTCCGCTCTCCCTGATACGGCCACGGAGGCCGTCACCGAGCTGTCCGCTCTCCCTGATACGGCCACGGAGGCCGTCACCGAGCTGCTCGTTCTCCCTGATACGGCCACGAAGCACCCTTGGCCAGCCCTGTCGCCACCGCCCAGATCTTCTGTCCTGCCGCCATCATCCAAGCCTTCTGCCCTGCTGCCGCCGCCGCCCAGGCTTTCTGCCCTGCCGCCACTGCCCAGGCCGTCTGAACCGTTGGAACCAGCCTGGTCAGTTCCTCCGGCACCACCCTGGCAATCAGCCAGGATTCCAGACCCGCTGCAACCAGCCTGGTCAGTTCCTCCAGCGCCACCCTGGCAATCAGCCAGGACTCCAGAACCACTGGAACCAGCCTGGTCAGTTCCTCCAGCACCGCCCTGGCTATCTGTTGGGCACCCTGGATCTGGCCCACCATCCCTCCCCCTGATCCTCCTCCTGTCCACCTCCCTCCTGAGTTTTTTGTGTTTTTGTTTGTTTTTTGGTGGAGCGTCTGGTAGCCGCTCCTTTGAGGGGGGGTAATGTCACGATCACCTGTGAGAGTGCCCATCAGCCACTAGAGGGCACTCCATCTTGGACTCTTGTTTTCACCCCTTGGACTACAATTCCCATATTCACCCCTGGACTCATTATTACACTCATTGCACTCAGCTGTTTTGTGTTTCATCATTAGTGTCTGTCTATTTATACTCAGTTGTGTCTGTCCTTGGTTGTGGTTTGTTGTATTTGTTATGTGCACTGTTTTATATCTCTGGCTTGTTGTTTTGTGGACTGATTACCTGGATTTTGACCTCTTGCCTGCCTTGGATTTACGTTTCTGGACTCCCCAATAAATACTTATGCTGCACTTGGATCTTTTACATCTTGTTCTTGTGCACCCGTGACAGTTTTTAGTACCTTTATGGATCTTGAGAGAGGAACTGTCATTGCTGGCTATGAAGGCCTCACGGAGCCATCGGATTTCAACTAAAATGTCTTAATTTGTGTTCCGAAGATTAATGAAGGTCTTACGGGTGTGGAACGGCATGAAGGTGAGTAATAAATGAGATTATTTTTTCATTTTTGGATGAACTAACCCTTTAAGTATAAGGTTTAGCAATAGTTTTTAACTTTAAAAATGTATTGTCTTGTGTCATATTAGTAATTTTGTTTAATTTAAGCCATTATACACTACCGTTCAAAGTTTGGGGTCAAACTTTTTTTCTTTTCTCTTTTTTTTTTAAGAAATCAACATTATTATTCAACAAGGATGCATAGAATTTGATCAAAAAATATGTTGTTACAAAAACAATGCACTGCATAATGCATTTATTAACTTTTTATAGGAAATGTTTCTTGAGCAGCAAATCAGCATATTAGAATGATTTCAAGACTGGAGTAATGACGTTGAAAATTTACCTTAACCATCACAGGAATAAACAACATTTTGAAATATATAAAATAGAATACAGTTTTTTTATTTTAATAATATTTTACAATATTACTGTTTTTACTGTATATTTGATCAACATTAAAAAATCTTACTGACCCCAAACTTTTGAACAGTATGGTAAATATGAGGCTAAATATCCACAGCTGAGTCAGATTATTAAGGCTAATAAAATCTCTTGACAATGTCAGATCTTGTCAAAAGATAAAAAAAGAAAGAAAAAAAAAATACAAAAGTTCTATTCCGTTTTGTATGCTGCCTAAACATAATACATATTGAAGTTTAATGTTTGATTTTCATGTACATTTTTGTTTACTTTGGTAAGGCAAACAGATTTGGAATGGCATGTGGACATGCATTAACAGCTAAACAAGAAAATCAAGAAAAATAGGCCTAGTTCTCATTAAACAATGCATCACAGGAAAACAAATTAAACTTTTGCTGAGGCCACACCAAATAACCTGACACACAGAATAAGATATATGAGAGAGAGAGAGAGAGAGAGAGAGAGAGAGAGAGAGAGAGAGAGAGAGAGAGAGAGAGAGAGAGAGAGAGAGAGAGAGAGAGAGAGAGAGAGAGAGAGAGAGAGAGAGAGAGAGAGAGAGAGAGAGAGAGAGAGAGAGAGAGAGAGAGAGAGAGAGAGAGAGAGAGAGAGAGAGAGAGAGAGAGAGAGAGAGAGAGAGAGAGAGAGAGAGAGAGAGAGAGAGAGAGAGAGAGAGAGAGAGAGAGAGAGAGAGAGAGAGAGAGAGAGAGAGAGAGAGAGAGAGAGAGAGAGAGAGAGAGAGAGAGAGAGAGAGAGAGAGAGAGAGAGAGAGAGAGAGAGAGAGAGAGAGAGAGAGAGAGAGAGAGAGAGAGAGAGAGAGAGAGAGAGAGAGAGAGAGAGAGAGAGAGAGAGAGAGAGAGAGAGAGAGAGAGAGAGAGCGTGCGTGCGTGCGTGCGTGCGTGCGTGCGTGCGTGCGCGCGTGCGCGCGCGCGCGCGTATGTATGTGTGTTAAACAGGACACCTGGCTTCTCCTTCCCTAAATGTGTTGTTTTATGCTACAGCCAAGAATATCAAAACTTTGTCTAGGGGAAGAAAGACTTTGGCCCTGTTTCTCACCAGCTGTTGCTCTTTGACTAATGGAACTGGGAAGGTGGTCCAAACATCAAAAAACAAGTCACTCACGGGCTGAAAAACATCCCACACTGCACTTAAGTCAAAACTGGTAAATGAGACAATGTGAATATAGGGGCAGGAATTTATGTGGTATGCAGCTTGAGGAGGAAATAAACAGCCTGTGTGTGTGTGTGTGCGCGTTTATCAAAGTCAGGTCAACACCGCTATTGTTTTCAAGACAATAGATCAAGGGTGGATGTTCACTGGTACTGCTGAGTTTATATGGGTCAAGGTGTGCAGCGCTTAACCTGTTTACTGAAGGCTAAACTACAGCTCTCAACCTCATTTAGATATTTGGAAGTGAAAAGCTTCGGAGACGCCTAGTTAGATCTGATAAAACATACTGTATACTTTCCATTTACATAAACAAAGTAAAAAGAGTAGTTGGTATTTTAAAAGCTGCTTAAATTCACCTAAAAAAATATGTACAGTACCATGCATTCAATAGTTTGAAAACACTATTAAATTGATTAGTTGCATTAAAATTGGTACTTTTATTCGCCAAGGCTGCATTTTGTTGATTAAAAATTACAGTTAACACATGTATATTGTTTATAAATGTCTTTTCACATTAGTGCTATATTCTTCACACTTTCCGTCCATCATATAATCTCAAACATGTATTATGAAACAGTTATTTTAAACAGAAATAGTAATTTGCATCTTTACTCATTTATTTGTATTAAAATGCTATTAAAATGGTGAAGTTTCTTTCAAAAAAACATTTTAATATTTTAAAATGTTTTAACAAAAGTCTCTTCTGCTCACCAAGGCTGCATTTATTTGCTCAAAAATATAGTAAAAGCAGTAATATTGTAAAATATTATTGCAAGTTAAAATAACTGTTTTCTATTTTAATATATTTTAAAATGTAATTTATTCCTGATGGTGTCTTCAGTGTCACATGATCTGATTTGCTGCTCATGAAACATTTCTTATTATCGTCAATGTTGAATTATGAAATGAGTTCAATTCAGCCATAAGCAGCTCTTTGAGTCAGTTCAAATTGTGATTCACTTCATGCTCTGCATTTGTATCTATGTCTTGGTCAGCAAATGTATGTTTGAGCACAGTTATATGCACTTACCATAAAAAAATACTGCTTTTTTCCTTTGCCAAGCCACAGATCAACACATCCTATCAAAAATAGAACATCCTCCTGAGGTAGATGCAGGGAAGAGGGAGGAGGGGGCGATGGCCTCAGGCTTGGGATAGCCCTCCATTGGGACAGCGATGAGGACCGGTTCTGGATGTGGGCCCACCCTGAGCTCTGTATGACTGAAGTATTCCAGATCTGAGATGCATTCTGCTTAAGTACTCAGACACAGAGAGAGATAAACACAAACACGCACACTGAGACTGTAAATAAACATGTCCTGTGTGTGTATCAGAGCTCGGTGGGGCAGTTAGGCCAACAAAGCCCTCTGTGAGAAATTGTACTCCAAACACCAGCCATGCCAAAACCAGACAGAGAAAGTCATGGCCATCACTGGCAAGGACCAAAGAATTTCAATCATGAAAGGCTTGAGCGTTATCCAAAATTGTGACGACACTACAAAGTGTTTTTCCGCCTGTAATTGAGGTAAGGGAACTGTCATCATCGCATTCATAAGTTTCCCATTACGTAAGCAGCATATTTTGGCATATTTGCAGGGCTTTTCACATTGCGCTTAACCACGGGTTATCATCGTTCTAAACACTGCTTTTAACCCCGGGTAAAACAATGTTTCACACTTGTAATTTAGAAGAGGGGTTAGCAAAGCTTTTTACCCGGGATTATGAAACCCTGCTCTGGAGCAGGGTTAGCATACTTTTTGCGGTGTTAACCCCGCATTGCGGTGCCAAACTTGTACAGTGTGAAACGATGAGGTTAACCTAGGGTTTAGGAGTGAAAACAAGGTGAAACGTCATTTTACGTCATTTACCCTGGGTAAATTATGAGCAGTGTGAAACGTGAAGCAAGATAACCCAGGATTCCGTGTTAGAATGACCCTGGGTTAACTAGCCTATTTCCGGTGTGAAAAGCCCTATAACTGTAGTAGAACTGCTAAAATCGTTAGCAAAATAAATGCTGTGCACTGAATGAAACCAACTATATAAACCAACCCAAGATTTGAAGGAGGAAATATTTGTAACAATAATAGCTACTGTCTTTTGAGAATGTCAACATGGCGGAAAGGAAGCAAAGTATCATTTCGGTTTTTATCTTGGAGCAAAGCTAATCTTTATTGCTCCCACGAGAATTAAATAAACTGGGTAATGAAAATAGCTTTGCAAAATTATGCTACACGATTGGGATACAAACCAAGATTTAATTTGGACTTTGCTTTATGATATGACATCAAAGAGTAAAGAAACACAGAGTAATGTAACATTTATGGAAACATTGTAGAGATTTTTATTTGAAGGAAACCATGCAGCAAATACAGAATAGTTTCATAAAGATTGAAAGGGGTAAAGTCTATAATTATGTAAGAGGAAGACAAATCTTTTTTCCATTAAAAAGCAGTTCTGGTAGTTTTCTTATGATGTTTATTATTATTATTATTATTATTATTATTATTATTTTAATTAATTTATTTTTAAATTAAAGTTTAATCATCTAGCCTATTTTTTCATTTTTATGTTCCTAAATGATTTTGAAATGGACTTTTCTTCCATTATTTTTCTTTTTCTTTTTTTACCACTTTGAATTGCCATTATGTATAAAATGTGCTATATAAATTTGAATAAAATATAAACTATTTGCTCGCTTGTTCGCTTTCTATTATGAATATTAGGAGTTTATTTATATGTTTGTGTTTATTAATTTTTTTCAAAATTTAGATGCAGTATTTCTGCTCATTAAATATTTTTTTGTTAATTTTCATTCTGCCCACACAAAGTTGTGAGAAGCACATGTGGATCCTGCCCACAGTGTTGTCTATCCTGTCTCTAGTGCGCATGCGCACATGGTTGACGTGCGCTGGGCGCTGAAGAAAAAGAACAGCCGGCGCCATGCGCTTCCATCAAACTCACGGCTCGCGCTGAGACTTCACAAGTGTCAAACCATAGATGTCGCGGGAATGTGAGAGCGTCACGTTGCCCTCGGTCAAGTGGAATGAAATCGGCAGCGGCGGGCCAGGTTACAGCTTTTCTTTCAATTTCGCTTGTGGATACATGTAGTGAAGTTGCAGGCTTATACTGTAATACAGCGCTTGAAACATGGAGGGAAACTCAAGGGAAAGCGACCGTCTGGAGAGCGAGCGCCAGTACTGCGAGCTGTGCGGGAAAATGGAGAACCTGATGAAGTGCGGACGGTGTCGCAGCTCGTTCTACTGCAGCAAAGAGCACCAGAGACAGGACTGGAAGAAGCACAAACGGGTGTGCAAGGAGGCCGACAAGCAGCAGGAGCCGCCGGCTGAAGAGCGCAGCGCCGTACAGTGCAACACTTCAGAAGAGTCGAACACTTCTCAGAGTAACTCTACTGTTGCGTCACCCGGCGAAAGAATGCCAGATTTTATCAAGTCCGCTACGGGCCCTGACACCAAACCGACCGCGGACAGCTCGAAACCCAACGGACAGACGCGGTCGCCTCCTCAGAAACTGGCCACGGACTATATCGTGCCCTGCATGAACAAGCACGGCATCTGTGTGGTCGACAATTTCCTCGGTGACGAGATCGGGCGCAGTATTCTGGAGGACGTGCGGGCGCTTTACTTGACCGGCGGCTTTACAGACGGACAGCTGGTCAGTCAGAGGAGCGACTCGTCTAAGGACATTCGGGGGGATAAGATCACCTGGGTAGAGGGGAAGGAGCCGGGATGCGAGAGGATAGCGTTTCTCATGAGTCGCATGGACGATCTGATCCGACACTGTAACGGGAAACTGGGCGACTACAGGATCAATGGAAGGACGAAAGTAAGTAGAGCTGTCAGGAGAACTGTGATGCAAGGCACTTAAAGGTACGTTCAGTAATTCTGTGCTGATTAAAAAAAAGTTTTATGCAAAAAACATTAGAGATTTGAGAATATCTTTGAAAATTTATCTAAGGACGACATATATCTAGATATGGCTGTTTTTATCCTGCAATTTCCACAAGGTAGTGCCTGCTCTATCGGGCCTGCTGATGGGCTTGCCATTTAACCAACCAATCAGGTAAAGCTTTCATTATGAATATTAAAGAGTTAGTTCACCCAAAAATGAAAATTCTGTCATTTATTACTCACCCTCATGTCGTTCCACACGCGTAAGACCTTCATTCATCTTTGGAACACAAATTAAGATATTTTAGTTGAAATCCGATGGCTCCGTGAGGCCTTCATAGGGAGCAATGACATTTCCTCTCTCAAGATCCATAAAGGTACTAAAAACATATTTAAATCGTTTCATGTGAGTACAGTGGTTCAATATTAATATTATAAAGTGACGAGAATATTTTTGGTGCGCCAAAAAACCCCAAAATAACCACTTATGTAGTGATGGCCGATTTCAAAACACTGCTTCAGGAAGCTTCAGAGCGTTCAGAACGTTATGAATCAGCGTTTTCGGATCGCGTGTCAACCGGCAAACTGTTGAAATCACGTGACATTGGCGCTCCGAACCGCTGATTCGACACGCTGATTCATTGTGCTCTGAATCTTCCTGAAAGAAGTGTTTTGAAATCGGCCGTCACTTTATAAGTCGTTATTTTGTGGGGGGTTTTTTGGCGCACCAAAAATATTCTCGTCGCTTTATAATATTAATATTGAACCACTGTACTCACGTGAACTGATTTAAATATGTTTTTAGTACATAGACACTTAGAAGGTCCACAAAGGTACAATAGACGTCATTAAAATGGTCGACGTGATTACAGTGGTTCAAAGTTAATGTTATGAAGCGATGAGAATACTTTTTGCGTGCAAAAATTACTTTATTTAACAATCTCTTTCTCTTCTCTTCCCTGTCATTATCCTTACGCAGTTGCCGCAGTAAGCACAGCGAAGACTTCTGTGTTTACGTCCGAATGCCGGCTCATTATTGGCCAAAGCTGTTCACATGAGCAGCCGGAGGAGCCGACCAATAACGAGTCGGTGTTCTGACGTATAACCTGGAAGCCCTGAACGTAAACATCGTATGAGAATGACACAGAAAAGTCGTTATTTTGTTTTTTTGGCACACAAAAAGTATTCTCGTCGCTTCATAACATTAAGGTTGAACCACTGCAGTCATGTCAATGGTTTTAACAATGCCTTTGTGGACCTCATAAGTGTTGATTATAATGCTGTCTATGGACGAGACGTATACCTCTCGGTTTTCATCAAAAATACCTTAATTTGTGTTCTGAAGATGAACGAAGGTCTTACAGGTGTGGAACGACATGAGGGTGAGTAATTAATGACAGAATTTTCATTTTTGGGGGGAACTAACCCTTTGACACAAGTATAAACATACTGAGTGCACCTTTAAATTATTAAGACATTATCTGGGAAAAATATCAGGTCATTTTAAAGGCCCAGAAATTTTATAGTTACACTCATTTCTGCTTTATTTCAAGTGCAATAGCTATGAAATTAGTATCTTCTTATCTAGTAATTTTATGGAAAATCATTGGTCAAAAGGTGTGGGAACATATTTTTTGGGAATCAAGTGAAAGCCTCAGTTAAAGGGTTAGTTCACGCAAAAATGAAAATTCTGTCATTAATTACTCACCGTCATGTCATTTGACTTGATTGCTTTACATAATGAACATATTTAATTTAAGCTTTTATTCACATATAAACATTGATCAGCGAACATAAGACGGAAGATGAACAAAAGTCTTACGGGTTTGCAACGACATGAGGGTGAACTTCATTTTTGGGTGAACTAACCCTTTAACACATTAACACATGTTTTATGAATTAGGTTAAAACTAAGATCTGTGTCACTTTAGACGGAAAGACGCTTCACCTTTGACCCTCAGGGGATGCCGATATTCGCACCTGCCTTTCAATTGAAAGTGAATCTTAAGAAATATTATTCAGACGCTACATTAAAAATGAAAGCTCTTCCAGTTCTTTTTCCGATACAGAGGGTGTAAATATGTCACTGTGTATTTATCATTGAGGGCATTACTGAACTGTGATTTCATCGTAAATCTCTAGTTTCACACAACCTTCTTCACTGCATTTGTAGCAAAC
The DNA here is from genome assembly GCF_018812025.1 of Megalobrama amblycephala. Taxonomy (NCBI): domain Eukaryota; kingdom Metazoa; phylum Chordata; class Actinopteri; order Cypriniformes; family Xenocyprididae; genus Megalobrama; species Megalobrama amblycephala. Next base: position 24,010,400 of record NC_063064.1, read on the forward strand.
ATGAAAATCTCCTATAATACAAATTCTGGATTAAACACATTAAAAATTCTGAATATTATGCACCATCAAGTCTCTCCCCCAGATTCAATTGTTCTTGAATTTTCTACCCCTACAAATAATGTCAGGCTGACCGTTTTTTTTTTAAACAGGAGCTTCCTGTGGAGCCACAGGCTATGTTACTGATAGTGCCTTTGTGAGTTATCCATGACCAGCATGGCTCTCATATTTCCCCAGGTCAGGGGAACGCCTGCGACCACCAGCTGCTATCAGGCGTACCCAACGCATGCACAGTGTTTGGACAAACCTCCAACCTCTGAGGGTTTAGGGAAGCCATCACCTTTTCCCTCTTGCTGTAAACACATGCACGCTTATTGTGACTTACAGGAAATTTGTAACAAGGTTAGCTTACAGTTTTGCAAGAGTTGGTACGATTATGCAAGATTATGCATACTTGAAGTGTATGTCTCATTTTATATCACACACTATGGTAAATCATTTGGATTTTTGGTTTTCAAGCTTTTTTGGCTTATTGCAGAAGGGTCTCTTATTTAAAGACAAAGACCCTAGTACTTCACTGACTGTGCCTGAGGGAGTATGCGTTCCCTTTTTTTTTTATTTTTTTTTTTAGATTCACTCCCTGCCACAGCGAGCCGTCATAGACATGCTTTCAGATCAGTCACGTACACCATTATCAGTCTGTCAATAAAAACCACAGTATTATGAAAGAGAAACATTAATGCTTTAAACATAAATGTTTCCATGGCTAAAGATAAATGCCATTATTAGCAAAAAATGTAGTTATTTGTGCTTAAAGCAAAGGCATGTGCTGTGCACAGGATGTTTAAGTGTGAATATCACAAGGCTTGATGGAAGGTGATAGCACTTCCTGTGACTGCATTTTTTTTTTTATGTCATTGTGAGTGTCGCAGATGTACGGCCGGACAATTCAGGATGCTCAGCAGGCGTATGAAAGAATCAGCTGAAGGGAAAGAGTCTGTTACATAAAACACAATGAACGGATAATATGTTTATGTTTTGTATTGATATTAAACTATAAACGAGCTTTGTGGTTGTTAAATGTCGGAGGACCAGAGGGAAAGTGTATATATATATATCTGGACTTCAGTGAGGCCGGAGATTGTGGAAGGGAAGGAGATGAGTAGAGAAAGAAGTGAGAACAGGAACAAGAGGTAATGTTTATTATGAAACAGCAGAACAGGCCTACATGACTTTGAGTAGTTTTCATTGATTTAGATGCATGTTTTGACACATTGAAATTACATAGAATTTAATTATTGTGATTCTTCTTAAAGGGTTAGTTCACCCAAAAACAAAAGTTCTGTCATTAATGACTCACCCTCATGTCATTCCAAACCCGTCAGATCTTCGTTCATCTTCGGAACACAAATTTTGATGGAATCTGTGAGATTTCTGGCCTCCAATAGACCGCAACGTTATTACCACTTTCAAGGCCCAGAAAGGTAGTAAAAGACATTGTTAAAATAGTCCATGTGACTACAGTGGTTCAACCTTAAAACAAACAAAAATAGCGACTTTATTCAACAATTTCTTCTCTTCCCTGTCAGTCTTCTACACTGTTGACGTAGTAAACAGTGCAGCACTCGACACGGTATTGGCCGGCACTGTTCACGTGAGCAGCACGATGCATGCGTGTGATGCTGACGCAGGAGCTGGCCAATAATTAGCCGGCGTTCTGATGTAGAACATGTAAGTGCTGCCTTGTGTTTTCTATCAACAGCGTAAGAGACTGACAGGGAAGAGAAAAAATAGTTTATTGCGCGCAAGTGTTCTATTTTAACAATGTCTTTACTACCTTTCTGGACCTTGAAAGTGGTAATAATGTTGCGGTCAATCAAAGGTCAGAAAGGTCTCGGATTTTATCAAAAATTTATGTTGAAAGAAAGAAGAACAAAAGTCTAAGGGTTTGGAATCAATTGATGGTGAATAATTAATGACAGAATTTGTATTTTTCATTTTCAAAAAAGAGAATTTTGTCATTTACTCACCTTCATGTCATCCAAAACCTGTGTAACTTTCTCTCTTCTGTGGAACATAAAAGATATTTTGAAAAATGTCTTTTTGTTTGTTTGTTTTTTTATAAATAAAATGGAAGGTCACCAAAACTGCTTGGTTACCAGTATTCTTAAAAATATCTTCTTTTATGTTCCGCAGAAGAAAGAAATTCATACAGGTTTGGAACAACATGATGGTGAGTAATTATAAATCCCATTAACGATTCCTGTTGGTAAAATTTTAAAATTATTATTTTAAAAACAATCATTTAAAAAAAAATATTAACAGTTTTTTAAACACACAAAAAATGTATAGTTTAGTTTTTGTCATTTTTTTTTTTATGTACCATATCTGGTGGTTCTTCATATCCATTCCATGTTTCTTGCATCGCCTTTCAGCAGCAACATCCCCTCCTAAATCTTTTATTTCATAGCAAAAGAAATACCTGAGTTGTGAATGTGAGTTTTCAGTCTGTGTTGATGCAATAAAAATGACTGTTTAACACAAAACAATGGCACGAGTTGACCAGTTTAGTCCAACTCGCAAACAAAAGACACAAATGATACTGTTCTTTTTAATGAATCAAACACATACAGCATGACCAGTGTAGCTCGATTTCCGAAACAAATGACTCTTAGGAGCCAGTTCTTTTTCGAATGCGTAATTCAATAGGATGCAGTCCGATAGTACCCTGTATAATTTACAGCATTAGCTGAGAGAGAATTTCTTCCATATCTAAGCAAAATGCACAACTAAAATGTAGCCTACTCAAAACAATCTAAATCAAATCGGGAGCTTGTGCATATGAATACAAATTGAATCAGAAAATATCATGCTTTCCTCCTCAAGCTTTTTGTGTAGTGTTTTTGTTTTATTATTGGCTATCGTTGGTCCAGGGAGTTTGCCACCTTCCGCTCGGACACCTTCTGGGTGTCAGGGTGTAGAAAGAATGTTTGCAGGAGTATAACACAATGAATTGCCAAGTGGTCATGTTTACATTACGTGACCAGAGAAGCTGGCACTGGATCAGAATGGGCTGTTTTTGAGCGTATTCTTCAGAGCATTTCATTCCCTTTGGAAAGTCCCTTCTCACAAGGAAGGATGTATAATATTTCTTTGCGTCTGCATCGACGTTTAGTTACGTGATTTTTTTTGTTTTTGTACCCTTATGTCAGGAAACCTCGCGTGCAACCAACAGGACACTTGCGAGATTGTTTTTTGAAAGTGGAAACCTGATGTGTAAAACACCTGTAGACTTCATAATGAACCATATTGAAGCCTGCTTTTATGTTTTTGGTACATATTTTAAGGCGTTTTATGAGGGTTGGTTTATATTGTACATGATTATGATGTTGTGTGTGTGTGTGCTGTTAGTTGCATGTTGTGCCCATTTTTTATCAGCAGGCGCTTATATGTATGACTTATCTCTTTGACATGTGTGCTGTCACTGCTTTTTCCTCAACGTGTTTATTAATGGTGCAGTGTGTGTCAGTCTGCCAGGGTGTCAGCGCTGGAACAGCAGTGCAGCTGCACGCTCTGCACGTAGCTGGACTATTAGAACTGTCTGTCTGGCTAAAGTCCAGCAGCTGAGGTTTATATCAGCTCTGCATTGCTCACTGGAACAGATGCAGTATCACAGAAAGGAGAAAGGACATGTTGTAAACCCAAGAGGGCCTCTTACAGGAAAAATCTTGAATCCTGGAAAGCAAATCACTGTTATGGAGATGTGTTGGAGTAAATGATGACCCCCCCAGGCATGATTAACATATTTTAGGGTGAACTAACCCTTTAATGAAAATTGTTTACTCACCCTCATGTCGTTCCAAACCCGTAATGCCTGGCTCACACTACATGAGTTTTTAAATCCTAACCGAATATGAAATCTGTTTTGCTGTTTACACACATAAGGAGAATCTTCACAGATTTTATTCTCACAATCTCAAACATGCACACACTACAAGATTTGAAATTTGTAGCGCAGCACACACTACAGGATATTATTAAGATTATCATACCCAGAAGAGCACCTCACGTGATTTTATTGGGTAGTGGATGTAAACATATTCGTCACTGACATAAACAGGTATGTTTACACCCACGTAGAAGGTGACGTTCTTGGGACCTTGTGCAACGTTCCCTAAAAGTTCTCTAAAATTGACAAAAATTACGAACCTTTACAGAACATTCGGGACGTTCCTAAAATGTCCTCTTTTGGTAATGAAAGTGCTGCAGTTCAAGGTTCCTTATATGAGTTTAGGGGGGAGTTCCATTTTGGTTATTTTATGGTCAAAAAAGAAAGTTACAAAGAGAACATTTGGGACATTAACAGAATGTTCCCACACGGTCCTCTATTGGTCATTTAATAATGTTCCTGATATGAGTTTGGGGTGGGGGGGGGACGGACGGACGTTCTTTTTTTTTTTTTTTTTTTTTTTTTTTTTTTTTTTTGGTTATTTTATGGTCGCGCGAGAATGTTACAAAGAGGACATTTGGGAAGTTATCAGAACGTCCTATAGTAATAGTCCCCTAAACATTCCCAGAACGTCCTGAATGTTCCCTGAAGGTCCGCCAAATAACGTTCCCCAAACCTTAAAAGAACTCCACATCGTGACTGTCTCTGAACGTTCTGGGAACGTTACTAGGTGACAGGGAACCTTAGATTAATGTTAGAATAAAGTTATACAAACCAAAAACTAATGTTCTGGGAATGTTAATGTTAGAATAACGTTATGAGAACGTTAGATTAACTTTAGAATAACTTCAGAATAACGTTATATGAACCAAAAGCTAACGTTTTGGGAATGTTAGATTAACTTTAGAATATTGTTATACAAACCAAAAACTAACATTCTGGGAATGTTAGATTAACGTTAGAATAACGTTCTGGGAACGTTAGATTAACCTTAGAATAACGTTCTGGGAACGTCAGATTAACTTTAGAATAACGTTTTGGGAACGTTAGATTAACGTTAGAATAATGTTTTGTGAGCCAAAAACAAACGTTCTGGGAGCATTAGAATAACATTATACAAACCAAAAACTAACGTTCTAGGAATGTTAGATTAACGTTAGAATAACGTTCTGGGAACCAAAAACTAATGTTCTGGGAATGGGTAAATAAAATCTGTACTGGTGGGTTTCTGCAGGAAATTTAAGCATGCAGCCATTCGTCTTTGCGCCATTACGTCACATCTGCAAACAGAAAGGAAGGAGTCCCAGCTAGTAGACTATGCATATAGGGTGCTGCTGGTAGCGGATCATTTATAGCCTTTTCTCACAGCAGCTGAAATAATTAAACTTATCATTTTGATGGCGGATTGTAATCCAGAAAGGTCCAAATGACAATCATCAGTGACACCTGGAGATTCACCCGTAGTCAAAAGCAAAAGACTTCAGACTGCGGAGTGGAGTGATCTACAGGTAACGCTAATACACACTAAATACACAGTCACGCAATGCTGATGTTGTTAAGGTTAACAATTTGAGAACAAAGTATTACAACAATAATAATTTGCAAGGTTTGATGTGATATGAGCTAAGCAATCATTATATTTAATCACCATTGGCAGTGCGATTTATTGTAGGCTAATGCTTTTTCCTCAGTTGGTCAGAACAAAAGTGGCAGACATGTTACTTACTTCAGACAGTTTCTGCTGAAAATTCTTATTTTGATCACACTTCCAAGACGCTGAATATGTGATTCTGAAGTACGGTATCCACCGATGTGTTGACTGATAGCAAACATTAGATTTGTCCGTGCTGAGGAGCCGTGCCGAAGCATAACCCACGTAAAGATGATAATTCCACTTATAACTGCAGTTGCAGGTTTTAAACAGAGATGGCGACAAAAAGGCAAAACTTACGGACGGCAGCTTTAAGAAGACTTTCCTGGCTAACGATAAAAACAAATGAAAAAAGAAATGTGAAGTCCGCACACTGAAAATAACTGCTCCAATAAATAATTTCTTAAATAATGCAACGTTTCGACCAAACGGGTCCCTCATCAGGCACCTCAAGACCTGTTTGGTCGAAACGTTGCATTATTTACTCTCTAACCATAAGCAAAAAAGCAGCATAAATATTCTGTTCCACAAAAGAAAGAAAGTCCTACAGGTTTGGAATGACATTATGTTGAGTAAATGATGACAGAATTGTAATTTTTGAGTGTTTGTCATGTGATATGTATATGTTTTGCACTGCAGATCCTTTTTTATGACAATAAACCAACTCTGAATTTTTCTAGTGATGTTTAACAAAGCAGTTGCCACATACAAATTACTACAAAACAACAACAGCAACAAAAAAACAATTTTACTACTATTGGCTAATGGAATCAATAACATTCTTCTTTTGCTGTGAATACTGGGGAATATTGACAATCTAATAAATATATAGATAGCAGGCGCAGCTGTTTGTGCAAACAGCATCACATCCAGGTGTGTCTGAGACATTGAAACTGGAATACACACGCATTGACGCTCTGATTGAAGTGCTCTTTGTGTTGTAGGACTATGGCATCCCCTCAGTCTCCTTCACCCTCCTTCCCGGTCACGGATCTTTGCAGGTGATGATGGGAGAGTGGCGGCATGGCATCCTGACGCAAGACCCGTTGCGTGATGTTGATGCGTGCCGTCCGCACCCACCCCTCCTCACCTGGTTGTTTTTTCAGCCCAGCATGCCCTGCTTACTCTCTGACGCAGTTGGCTCTCACACTCACCCCCACCTGAATGATTGAAGCGCCGTTGAGCGATTTCACCCTTATCTGCTCCGGCCCATTCACGTTGGGGGCTCGCGGATTGCGTCAATGCCCTCAGCTCGCTTTTTTGTCCTGGCTTGTCTTTCTTTCCTTCTTCCCCATATCTCATTCTCCCACTGGTTTAAGCGCACACTTGCTCGCCCTCCCTTCGTCTTTATTTACGTTGTCCTTCGCTTTTGCACCTGCCGCCAGGGAAAACAGTTCAGTTGAAATGTCGTCACATGTATTGTGATCCGTTGTGCATTGCGTGCCATTGCAGGCTGCAGGACTTGGCTGGAAAGGTCACTTTAAAAGCCTTTTAAAGAAGTCGAGGTGCGAAGGTTATTGAAAACTAGGGGTGGGTGATATGACCAAAATCTTATATATCACGATATGAGTAAGTTTATTTCACGATACTGATATATATCACAATATTGTTATTTTTGCTTTAAAGGGTTAGTTCACCCAAAAATGAAAATTCTGTCATCATTTGCTCATCCTCATGTCGTCACAATCCCGTAAGACTTTCTTTCATCTTTGGAACGCAAATGAAGATCTTTTTGATGAAATGTCCCTCCATTGACAGCTACACAACTGACACTTTGACTATTCAAAATGTTCATAAAGAGATCGTTAAACTAATCCATATGAATTGAGCGGTTTACTACAAATTTTCTGAGGAGATTCGATCGCTTTATATGATGAACAGACTGAATTTAGGCTTTTATTCACATAAAGCTCAAGCATGTTTGCTTGACATGCGAGAACTAATGACGTTAATTTTCGTGCATTTGGTTGAGCTTCTGCTTATGTTCGCTGATCAAGGTTTAAATGTGAATAAAAGCCTAAATTCAATCTATTTGTTATATAAAGTGATCGAGTCTCTTTAGAAAATTTTTGAACAGCTCTAAACGGCTCAATTCATATGGATTAGTTTTACGATCTCTTTACAAACTTTTTGAAGCGTCAAAGTGGTAGTGATACCATTAAATTAAATATACATTCATTCTTATTAAAGTTACAAAAGCGATTCAGTCAAGAGCAGTGAGATTGTTTGATTAACATTAAAGGGTTAGTTCACCCAAAAATTAAAATTCTGTCATTTATTACTCACCCTCATGTCATTCCACACCCGTAAGACCTTCGTTAATCTTCGGGACACAAATTAAGATATTTTAGTTAAAATCCGATGGCTCCGTGAGGCCTTCATAGGGAGCAATGACATTTCCTCTCTCAAGATCCATAAAGGTACTAAAAACATATTTAAATCGGTTCATGTGAGTACAGTGGTTCAATATTAATATTATAAAGCAACGAGAATATTTTTGGTTCGCCAAAAAAACCAAAATAACGACTTATTTAGTGATGACCGATTTCAAAACAATGCTTCAGGAAGCTTTGGAGCGCAATGAATCAGTGTATCGAATCTGCTGTTCGGAGTGTTACTGACAGACTGGTAAGAGAGGTGCTGCAACATTGTAAAATATGTAAATAATGTGTATTTTGAACATTCAAACATTATTCTAGACCCCAAAAACAAATTTGAGACTTTATAAAAGGGCACAATATGCCTCTTTAACAGAAAGAATTCTTACAATAGTCATCGTCTTGCTGACTGGCCCAACTTTGGCCTTTCTGTGACTCCTGCATTCTCCGTCTTCCACTTGAAATGAGTGATTTATACTCAGCCACACCCCAGCACCGCTAACGGCTATGTTGCTGGGAAAAAGGTCCTCATGTACAGTCATTTTCAGATTTGTTCCCAGCATGTGTTGCTTTCCTCAGCTGTCACTTTTTCTCCTGGAATGATGACGCTCTTTCACTGGAAATCTAATATCAAATTATAGGCCTCAGGAAGCTGGGGAGGAGAGATGTTAAGGGGGGGCACGAACTGCTGTTAGCAGCTCTGTGTGCTTGTGTTCTTCTGAGTGAAAGGGTGTGTATGTTTTTGGGTCTAACGGTTCAGATTTCTCAAGAGCTCAGTTTGTATCACAGTTCTGACATCTGACTGTTTCAGTAAATACTTTACGTGTTGCTTTTTGGGAGGTACGTTTTGGATACTGATATTTAAACACTGTGATTAGCTGGTACCAATCTGATTTCTGAAATTTCTTTTTCAAATAATAACAAAAAATATATGCTGCCAAATTACTGCCAAAAAATGAGATTGTTTTGTCACCATATTAGTTATAGGGCTGATATTGGTTATTTATTTATCTAATTAATTATATTTGCCATTTGCCATCATCAGGCACTAATACATGACTTTTTAACCAGTACCCCAGAAGAATCACAAGGATTGGTATCGGGCTGATTAAGCATTTTTTTTTAAGCATCGGTATCAACTATCCTAAGGCCATTCCTTTATTTTATGTCTGCTGTCACACAGGTGTCGAGCAGTAGGTGGCGGTATATGCGCCTTAATGTGGATTTGCCAACTGCCATTAAATAGAAAAGTAGCTCAATTTTTTCTGCATGGACTAGAAGCAGCTCAAATGTGCGTGAGTGATGTGCGAGAACCAATGAGGTCTGTTCTAGCGCGTCACGCGCATGTTGGAACTTCCTTGTTTAGCATATTTGATGCGCACTTTAGTAACGAACACATTTTATATTATACAGTGCACAGCATAAATGAGTACACCCCCTCTGAACAAAAGATGTGTTTTCTTTATGATCACTATTACAATTCATGGAAAGATGGCAAAACTAAAATGTATTAAACTTATACGTAATAAAAACTGAGAAATATGTCATTAATAGCCATAAAATAAGTAAATTAGCCAATTTTGTTTAAATTAAGGATTGGAGAAATGAGTAGACCCTAGATTTAATTCAACAAATGTATAAAATTCTAGTACTTAGTATGCCCTCCATAATTTTGAATATACTGCTCTGACCCTTCTTGGCACGGAGTGTCTACAAGTTCATCACAAATTGTCACATCTGTCCTGTTTTACTCCTGGATGATGATCTCCTTAAATTCCCTGGGGCCGTATTCACAAAACATTTTATCTTACCACTAAGAGTTCTCCTAAATAGCAGTAAAAGTTCTTAGCTAAGAGTTTTCTCTTAAAACATATTCACAAAGCTGCTGAGACAAACTTTTACTAAGGAATAGACTGAAGTCTTAAGCTAAGAGTAAGGGCGGGGTTGACCTCGTTGCTATGGAGTATACACACAGTGATTGGCTGATGGGGAGGAGTCAGTGATTTAATCATAGAAATATTGTAGAATGAGGTGTCATGTTTCCATATTAAAATAATGGTTTTAAAATACAAATGTTGCCACAGTCAAAATAAAATGTTGCCTTATTGTTGCCATAAAGGTTTTAAAATAGGCTAATTGTCACTAATTAAACTAGTATATACGGTTAATTGTCCGCCTCTTGGATGTCTTCATCTCAAGAGAATGCAGAATTCAAGCGACAAATTACGTTTTATAAACAAAGTTTGGGAGAAACGCATTCGAACAATCTTTCTAATCAGCTCGAGAGGAAGAATATATACACAGACGAGAGCCGACTCGCCTAGAGTTACTTCTACAGTTTTCTGCATCCCTCCGCCACCCCGCTTCTCACTCTTGGCTGGGGATATGGGGAGAACTTTGGGTTTCGGCTAAATTCCAAGCTCAGAGCCCTCCATCCCCTTGGACAGCACACCAAATACGCTTATTATATATATATTTTTTATCTATTCAATCATTTGTAAGTGTGAAACCTTTGCCACAGGTAATCAGACAATATTTATTTATTTGTTAAAGATTTTTTTTGGCGTCTCATTGTAGATTCAAATCTATAAATCAAAATGTATTGCATTTATGAAGAAAAGGTTCAGCACCCAAGGCTCTATCGCTATTGCCTCAATAGTGTCAGTGACTTAAAAAAATGTAGGACTCCTAAAATTAGGACTGACACACCCATTATTTTTAAGAGTTTCTCCTAAATCGGCAAGTTAGGAGCTACTTTTAGCCTTAAGATGTTTTGTGAACACGGCCCCAGATCTTTAGGCCCCCTCAACTCATCTCTACAGAATCCCCCACAGGTGCTCAAGAGTGTTAAGACTGAGTGTAATACATGTCCACAGAAGGTTTTTTACCTTGGGAGAATGCATATCCTCATTGTCATGTTGAAAAAAATGCCCAACAATGCAGGAAATGAGGAAAGGGTAACATCTTCTGTTTCAAGTTTGTGTATTAAATTACACAGTGGTGTGGGAATTCATGACAGCATTGATAAAGCACAACTCTCTCACATCTTCAGCACTCATACATCCCTATATAAGAGCTTTTCTACCACTGAACTTTACTGTGGGAACCAAGCACTTCTCACTGTACTCCTCCTCTAGCAACACCATAACATTTTGGATGTTGTTAGATCCAAAATGATTGATTTGGTCTCATGAGACCAGAGTATTGATTCCTAAAATCTATATTTTGTAAATATGGGCTTTGGAAATGGCTAACTGACTTTATTGTGCTTTGGCTACAGTAGGTAGTTCCAGTGACAACAACAACCATGCATGTCATTTCTGCAGGTTGCATCTTACTCTGTGAGATAAACAGTCACTCTTTTCATAGCTTTTGCTGGCTCTGAGACACTCGCTTGGTATTTCTCCTGCTCTTTGTGTAGCAAAAAAATTCCTCATCACTAAATGAAAGCTTAAAATGAAGGCCTGATTATTTTAGGGGCCTTGTCTCTAGTCCATTGTTTTTGAATTTTTCCTGACTGAGTAATTGAGTAATTGCTGACTTTCATAAGTTTCAGAGGGGGTGTATTCATTTATGCTGTGCACTGTACATAGATTTTATCTTTTGCTATGTAAATGTGTCTTTAATATATATATATATATATATATATATATATATATATATATATATAGTACAGTCCAAAAGTTTGGAACCACTAAGATTTTTAATGTTTTTAAAAGAAGTTTCGTCTGCTCACCAAGGCTACATTTATTTAATTAAAAATACAGTAAAAAACAGTAATATTGTGAAATATTATTACAATTTAAAATAACTGTTTTCTATTTGAATATATTTGACAAAGTAATTTATTCCTGTGATGGCAAAGCTGAATTTTCAGCATCATTACTCCAGTCTTCAGTGTCACATGATCCTTCAGAAATCATTCTAATATGCTGATCTGCTGCTCAAGAAACATTTAATGTGTACAATTGTACAAAATATTTGTGTACAATATTTTATTTCAGGATTATTTGATGAATAGAAAGTTCAAAAGAACAGTGTTTATCTGAAATCTAATCTTTTGTAACATTATAAATGTCTTTACTGCCACTTTTGATTGATTTAATGCATCCTTGCTGAATAAAAGTATTCATTTCTTTAATTTCTTTTCAAAAAAATAAATATAAAAATTCTTACTGACCCCAAACTTTTGAACGGTAGTGTATAATGCTACAGAAGCTTTGTATTTCAGATAAATGCTGTTCTTTTGAACTTTCTATTCATCAAGGAATCCTGAAAAAATTTTAAAAAACTGTTTATTGAGCAGCAAATCAGCACATTAGAATGATTTCTGAAGGATCATGTGACACTGAAGACTGGAGTAACGATGCTGAAAATTCAGCTTTGCATCACAGGAATAAATTACTTTGTCAAATATATTTAAATAGTACACAGTTATTTTCAATTGTAATAATATTTCACAATATTACTGTTTTTTACTGTATTTTTAATTAAATAAATGTAGCCTTGGTGAGCAGACGAAACTTCTTTTAAAAACATTATTTTATGTGTTAATATGTGTATTTATACTGTTTATCTATCCCTCAATTCCTTCTACAAATGTTTATTAATTGTGCATGTTTTTTTTTATGTCTTTTAAAATTCTTAAATGCTGACATGGCATAAAACAAGTAAATAAATAAAAGTTTTTTTTTTTTTTTTTCATGGGAACCATTTCACCTCTATGTATGCAAGTATTGCAAAGAATGTTTGAAGAGATTGTTGTTTTTCAGCCATAAAAAAATTACAACCCCGCCCCACCCCGCCTTCCCCAGACAGGCCTAACACACACACACACACACACACACATGTGCTGAGAGTCAGTGGAAAACACACTGATATCGTGTCAGTGGGGAGGACGTCTCAGTCCCTTTGACATTATGCTGTAGGGTTAGGGTTCGAGGGTTAAGTTAAGGCCTGAAAATTCCCTGCTGGGCTAGTGCTGCTTATAAATAGAGTGTTAGGTCACGAACTATCATTGAAATGATCAGATTCAGGAGCCTACGTGCAGAAGTGGGTGAAAAAGAAGGCAAAAGGCGAGTTCCCGGAGGGGATCGATATCAGAGAGCCATTCTGACTGTTTTTTCAGTTCACAGAAACACGGCTCACAGTATTAGCCCAAAGGTTTCTGATATTTAAGTGTGCTTGTTTGAAACGTTTTGTTAATGATTTAAAAGTGAACGTTGGCATTAGTCACGTTTTTGTTTAAAGTTTGACATGTTTTTTTACTTGGAGAGGAATATTCTTCAATCTTTAAACTTATTTTTAAGCTTCTAATTATAAGGAAGTACATGTTTACTCCAGAAATGTAGTTTAACAGAGTCATATGCAGGTCACTTGGACTGATGAACTGATGTTCTATTTTTATGAGCTCTCCTTTGTAACACTGTCCAGTTTACTCCTAACGGATGTGTCGGTGTGCACAAATACATTTACACTGCTATTTTCTTCTTTGTGATTAATTAACACTTTCCATGTAAACTCGGAGACCAAAATAAAAGGGGCAAAGGAAGAGTAGGAAAGGAAAAACCTCAGCAAAGGAAAGACTTCAGCAATGGCTTCATTGTTCCCTCAGCCTCATAACCCAGATTCAACAAGATTAAAAGATATAATCATCACAGGGCTGAGAATATCACAGTTATCACCTTATTTTGAATCATGTAGTTGTGTGCTGTGGTATCGTACAGTATCTGAATAGTATTCAGTGGTCTGAACTGCATTACACAAATACGGGGTAACAGTGAATCTCCTGAAGAATGTATCTTGATCATATTTCACTTCAAAAGCAAAAATCACATAATATTTTGCATACGCTGTTTTTTAGTACCCGATTTTTTTTTTCCTTTCGTCATCTGTGATATATCTGTAATATGAATGTTTTATTTTAGTTTACTTTATACTTTAGTAATTCTCATTATTCTCGATGTAAATGTAAAATCAACCAGAGCACGATGATTTGTTTTTAATTAAAGTCCTCCTGTGGTGAAAATCAAGTTTTTAATATTGTTTATATGTGGTGTTTTTAATATGCTTTAAGACAAACCATGTGCAAATTCAAGTCAACACCATTGCCGAGTATTTTCTCTTTAAAACCACAACGAACCAAAGAGTTTCAAAAACGCTGTTTGAAATTGCTGATGTTTTCTACGTCACAAACTACCTTGTAACCAATCATGTCAACGTGCCAGCGGGCTTTAGCATATCATTAACCCTTAAATGCATGACTGTTTCGCCAATCATTCTTACATATTCGGGTCTTTATCGACCCGGATCTATATCTAACACGGAAGGATCTCTACCTGTCGCAATAATATAAAACTCCTCTGATATTAGAGTAACAATTACAGAAGAATAAAATAAACATATTTTGTTACCTTTTGGAGCTTGAAAGGGCTCCGTTTGAGCAGATGTTTTATGCCATCATCACTGTCCTAGTCAGAGCTCATTTCCCAGTAAATTTCCTACATGCATCAGGTCACGAATATGAGCCCATTCGCGATCTCAAACATATTCTCAAAACTCTATAATTTTCAACATCTTCAAAATCAATATTTTGATCGCTAACAGCTTCGCTAACAGTCATATTTGATTGCGTTCAGTACTCGCTCTGCAGTAAATCGCTGAGCCATTTCATGTTTTTCTTATTATTTCGTTTTCTGTCTGAATGAGTCGTTACTTCAGCATTGTGTATCAGACATTGCCACCTTGTGGAATAAAGGTGAATTGGACTTATTTCGTCATCTAAGATTCAATTATTGTTGTGAAGAAAAAATATATGTACACTCATACACACTTCGGGTCGTTAGCGACCCTATACAATTTTTACAAAAAATGAATACAAAAATAGGCATTCTTTTATAATTTTATGATTTTTTTCTTGTTATATTCTTTATAATGAATTGATTGAGGAATACCAAGAAGGTTGATGTCTAACTTTAAAAAATAAACGAGGAGGAGGGTAGTGAATGATGTCCCGGGTCACTAAAGACCCGAGGTATGCATTTAAGGGTTAACTATGACTGATCTGAAGCAGGGGAGTCTCGAGAAGGTTATCCCGGTATATTTTTCTGTTGATATGAAAAATCGGGTAGATTTTGCAATATAGTGGGTGCATGATGTATATTACGATGTTATGATGAATATGCCTTTCTCCATTGACGTTCTAAGGTGTTCAAAGCGTTTGTGTAACATTAGCAACACATTATTAGCTGTTTGATAACGTTGTCAAGCAAAAAGCTTATTATATTAATTACCGTTAATGTGTCCAACGTTGTAAAAAGCGATACCATTGTGCAGCTTTAACTTCAGTAAGTTGACCGAGTGGATCACTGAGCCCGTGCAAGTGAGTGGAGGTGGGGCTAATTAGCATATTCATAGATCTGTGTATACTAAATGAAGCAAGGGTGTCGAGTTACATTCAAGCTATTTTAAGGCATGATTTTTTTTTTTTTTTTTTTTTCCCCACAGGAAAAAAATATTTGTCATTTTGGTGTTCAAAGATGAGTTTTAAGTATAAAATTATTGACTACAGGGGGACTTTAAGCATATATTAAAGGCAGTACACGAAATGCTATGGTGAATAAACGCTTTGCAATTTATAATTTTTTCATACTTTGCTCATATAAAAAGTTTTATACCTGAAAACATGATTATGCACTCACTGGAATTTAGAAAATAATAGAATTGTACATAAAGTGGTTCCCATACATAGCCATTATTATTATTATTATTATTACAAATAAAACTACAGATTTTTCTTTCATTACAGTAATAAGAATAATAGAAAAAAGTTTAAAGGGTTAGTTCACCCAAAAATGAAAATAATGTCATTAATTACTCACCCTCATGTCGCTCTACACCCATAAGACCCTGTTCATCTTCAGAACACAAATTAAGATATTTTTGTTGAAATCCGATGGCTCAGTGACGCCTCCATTGAGAGCAAAGCCATTCAAACTCTCAAGGTCCATAAAGGTACTAAAAACATATTTGAAACAGTTCTTGTGAGTACAGTGGTTCTACCTTAATATTATAAAGCGACAAAAATACTTTTTGAGCGCCAAAAAAACCAAAATAATGACTTTTCAATAATATCTATATAGGCCGATTTCATGAACGAAAGTCTTACAGCTGTAGAACGACATGAGGGTGAGTAATGACATTATATTAATTTTTGGGCGAACTAACCCTTTAATTGTCATGAAAATGCCACACTGCAAAATTGTCCTAATAATATGCTAGAAATATTATCTTGACAGTCTTTTATGAGATTCTTGTTAAAAAATAAAATTAAAAAATATATTATAAATAAAATAATAGATTTAAAAAATATGAATAAAACTATAAATATGCTTTAGGAAAATATGATCTTGTGATGGGGGGGAAAAAAACAATAGAAATCTTCATTTAACAGTGTCTTCTTGTAGAGAGACTGTGCTGCATCCAACCACTGTGAAGGGTCTGTCGTCATATGTTCTTTTGATTGGCTATTTTGGCCAATTACTAAAACAACCCATTTTTCCTTCCAGGCAATGGTGGCGTGTTACCCTGGCGACGGGACAGGATATGTACGGCATGTGGATAACCCTAACGGAGATGGGAGATGTGTCACATGCATATATTACCTGAATAAAGACTGGGATGCCAAGGTAGGAGTTTTTTTTCCCCCCCAGCCAGTGAACTTGTATACATTCTGTAGCTTGTAAAGCCGCATGAGATTTGTTTAAGCTCTTCTCTGTTTGTTTAGGTTTCTTATCTGATGTAGACTGCTCAAACTTGCATCAGAGCTTGCATTTAATTCAATGGAAATTCAAAACCAACCTTGTGTGGAAATTTTGCTGTTGGTACTTTATATAACTAGGCCACACAAGAGACTGTTTATGTGCTGTTATTAGAGGTCTGCAAGAACAGTGAAGTTTATGTTGGGTTTGTAAAATAACCAAAAAATAAGCTTAAGAAAATATTTAGTGTCTAAATTTTACAAATTGGTACATTGTACTGCAAAATAATGGCATGAAAACTTTTCTAATGAGTTGACCATGTGCGCACCACACAAATAACTCTTATGTGACCAGTGTAGCCCTATTCTTGAAATAAAGAACTCCTATAAAATGGTTCTTTGTAGTGAATCAAAAACACATTTGCACAAAGATTCAGATTCAGTATTCTTCAGAATGAACAAAAACTCAGTATACTACGCAAACCTGCAATAATTAAATGTCTCACTTTATTATTTATAAGTCTTTGCTGCTGACCTTCGATGATCCAATTCAACCATACTAAGCAAAAATGACTTAAGATAAACATCACATTTATTTATTTATTGCTGAAGTAAGAGTGTTTGAGTGAACTTTCTTGCACCCTATTCTTCTGCAATTCAGAATGTCAGTACAGGTACACTACTGTACAGGTGTGAATTTGCATGAGGCTTGTTCATTTCACTATTGGTGTGAAAGGGCCTTTACATTTGCAAAAAATAGAACTTTTTTTTTTATTAAAAAATGAACAAGGAAGGAAAATGAGGAAAAAGTAACGCAAAAGTAACGCAACACATTACTTTTCATGAAGAGCAACTAAGTAACGCAATATTGTAATGGATTACTTTTAAAAGTAACTTTCCCCAACTCTTGTGACTAGTATAGTCTGATTTCTGAAACAGAGATGACTCTTATGAACCAGTGATTTTTAGTGAAACGAAAGCATACCGCACGACCAGTTTGTGAATCGTACTACACTGGTCACATTGTTTGTTTTTGATTCACAGCTTCACAAAAAGTCTCTGAATTGGGCTACAGAAACGAATCTTATGAACCAGTTCTTTTTAGTGAATCAAAAATCTACATCATGACCAGTGTAGCCTTATCCCGAAACGAATTACTGGTTCTTGAGTCCCAAAATATTACAACCTTGTTCTTTTGAAGAATGGTTTAAATCTGAGTGAAACACTGCCTTGTATACTGTAGTTTACAACATTACTGGAGACAGAATGGTAACTGAAATATGCCTAAATGAATCATAATCTAATATAATTTGGAATTGAATTTGGAAATCTGTATCGATAACTTGTGAAATTTCTGCCTCCGTTCTTCTGGTTTTGTTAAACATTTACTGCTTGAAGTTCCATGAGCGCTCGCTGTGACGGCATTGACATTTTCTACCGCTGACTCTACCACCGTCGTCACTTTCCAGCTCTTAAAACCAGCACTGCGTCAGAGAGCGGTTCTGCTCTAGAGCATTCCGACCGGCCATGGAAACCATCCAGAGTGCTGATCAGATGTCCTTACATGAAGTGAATGGTAAAGAGAGAATTGGCCAGTTTCACAGACAAGAGACAGGGATTGTAGAAGGGAAAGAAGGATGTAGTGTTTGTCTGTAGTGTTTAGCTTACATTAAACACTCAAGGCAGGGCATGTTGGACTTTATCTAAATGCTGTTTAAGGTTAAACTCACTCTTTGCTCGAGGTTTGTGTGACTGCAGCTCAGACTGCAAACTCTATTTTCTTCCAGTCATGTGTTTCTATAAGTTTCAGAGCTGTGATGTAAGGATGGGTCACATCTCACACATACAACCCTGATATTTTCCGTCCTTCTCAAGCTGCACAGGATGCCAGTAATACATGGTATAAACTCTAGCGCACTCTCTCTCTCAGTCATATCTCACCCTTTTCATTGAATGGAGAGGAAAATAGCCGTCTCACGCAAACCTGCTTGTTCCCGGTTGTCTTGGCTTATGTAAAAGTTAGTGTGTCAGATTTTTTTTTCTTTAAGCTAAATTTAGCAACAGGTTGTCCTGGGGCAGGAAAAAAGACATTCCCTCCCAGAGTTTCCCATCCATAACATTCTGTTTTGTGTAAATGAAAATTTAAATTTAAATTTGAATTGAAAGATGTCTCTTATGCTCACCAAGGCTGTTTATTTGATCAAAAATATGGTAAAAAAAAAAAATTAAATCTAACAATTTAAAGTTTTCTATTTGAATATATTTAAAATATAATTTATTCCTGTGTGTGTGTGTGTGTGTGTGTATATATATATATATATATATATATATATATATATATACACACAAAATACAATTCATGGGGTGAAACTTTTTAATGAAGAAAAATGGACAGTGCAACTTAAAATTGTGATGTAGTTAAATATGCTAAATTAAATTTTTAAAAATGTTACAAATCAGTATCAGTATCATATGTCTAGACTAAAGCTGAACCAATCGTAATAATTCTTACCATTTAATAGTTTTTGAACATTATTACATGAAGAGTATCCATTAAAACTACAGGGGTTGTTGGACTGGTGGCCGATCTTCACTGATTTTATATTCCATCAGTAAGAACAGAGTGTGACGGTTGAATTAGCAGAGCAATAGCACAGCTGTACATAAAATAATGCAATCCACATGACATAATGACAGACATATGAAGTTCAAATGAGGACAAATCGCCTCGCTGGCTCATCTGTGACCAGGACAGCAAGTCGAGAGCTATGGTAATACCACGTAGGACGAACTACATCCAACAGGAGTAAATGTCGAGGCAAAAGGAAGCTGTTTGAAAGGGATGTACAGGTACTAACCTGGATTATATCCAAAAAAACAAAACAAAACCACAGCTGCCCAACTCACTGCAGAATTAAATGCTCAGCTCGACTTTCCAGTTTCCACCAAAACTGTTCGTCAGGAGGTCCACAGAGTCAATATTCATGGTTGAGCTGCTATTGCCAAACTTTCAATCACTCGTGCCAATGCCAAATGTCAGTTTTATAAGTGCCAACAGTGCAAATCTTGGACTGTGGACAATGTGAAACATGTAGCTATTGTTCTCTGAGTCCCCCCTCACTGTAGGGCTGGGTAAAAAAAATATTGATTTCTCGATTTTAAAGGCCCCGGTATACTTCAAACGAAGTTCTTTTTCGTTCTTCGTTTAGGAGTAAAACGAAGTTCGAAATGCGTGAGCAGCGATATACTGTAAACGAACATCTGACGCCGCCCACACTGCTGAGAGCGACGGTTAGATGAATATGTAAATATGTGCCGTGCACTTTCTTCTCAGTAACAAAATAAACAACAAAAATGAGAAAACAGCAAGCATTTATTATAGAAAACATAACAAAAGCGTCTGATCATAACAACAAAGTAGTACTCCAGTCACGTCTTCATATAGATTGCTTAAAATCAAGCAGCTTTACAGTATCAAACATGAAAAACAGTGTTAGTGCCTCATTTCATCAGAAGCACAACTTAAGTTTGTACTATAAAGCGTCTATCCAGTGTGTTCATGTTTTCACCCGCGGAGATCTTACCTCGACGAACTCAACAGATCAAATGAGTCAAAAGACGCGTCCCACGCGAGTGAAGGCGGAGCCTCAGCGCACACCTCCTATTACGTTATCGTCACTGACCAATGGTAGTACGAAGGTGTTTTGCAGCTGGAGCGAACTTTTCCTGAAAGTTCGCTTTGGCAAGACGTTTCGAACTTCCATAAAGAACACAAAACGAACTTCGTTTTGGCCTGATTTTGTTCGAAATGACGTCACATCAGTTCGATTTCGTTTGAAGTATACCATACCGGGGCCTTAATCGATTCTCATTTTTACGAAACGATATCGATTCTTTAAGGTGCTAAAGAGGATCTTTTCGTCGACTGAGAAACCAAAGACTGTTACTGAGTTTTTGAAATGAGTGCATGCGTAAGAACAACCCCCCTCCTTCGAAGGAACGCCTCCCAAAACTCGTAAACATTCGTATTGGAACACGAGTGTTTACCACCGGCATTCACTGTGTCGTGTTAGTGGATTCATTATGTCGGACTCACCGCAGGTAACTCATAATCTGCAGTTGTTACTCCTGTCTCCAGACAAAAACATTGCATGCGGCGCCTGTGGAGTGTGGAAAGTTACTGGAGCGCGCAGCCGCACTGGTCTCTCACAAGGAACGTCATGGCAGTGATTGACAAGCCAGAGGGCCAATCGTTTACGCGATTGGCTGATGTTTTTAAGCCCCTACCTTGTGCCCAGATGATGTATATTAATATTATTCCTTTCAGTGCACCTAATAAATAGTCTTTTATCAGTTAGTAAAGACAGTTTCAAGTAATATTGCAAAAATGTATAAAACAAAACATCCTCTTTAGCACCTTTAAATCCCAAGAATCTATTAGTCTAGTCTGTTTTCAGTTGATGAATGAGCAGAACATGTATCGCCTCCCATCCAATAAATCGCAATAATCTTTGTACTTTGTTACTTTTGATATGAAGCAAAGTCTCAGATTTCAAATGACGTCCATCTTATTATGAGATTCAAAAAATAAATACCGTTTTGGCGCTGTTTAATGTGACAGATCTCTTTAACTGAGGCGCTAAGGAGAAGCGGCAGCACGAGCGCATGTGAACTTATCGTCTCCTCCGCTTTAATACCAGTTACAGCGGTAAATAAACATAACTAAACATCTGAAGGTATGTAAAAATAAACAGTACAAATTAGTGAAATCCTTATCATGTCTCGTGTAATCGCTCAATCAGTGTTTCAACCTCAGAAAGACGTCAATAAAACAGCTTGTAAACAATGTCACGTCACATTTACCTCAGAAAAACATATTCAGTGACCATAAACTCATTAGTCAGCTAGAAAAGTGAACTCTAGAAAGCATTCTGATAAATAGTTATGCACCGAAAGCATTCTGATAAATATAGTTATGCACTGTTACATATTCATTATCATTTTTAATGTTCTTCAATATTTAATGCATGTTTGAATAAATCAGTTATGACAGCCACGATTTAGATGTTCCTTTAAAAAAAAAAAAACGAATTGGAGTAGAAATATGATTATGTAGTAATTCTAAACTTTATTTATAATAAAAACATCATTAAGTGTAATGTAAGTGTTTGTATATAAATAAGTTAATTTAACCTTCAATATTATCATAGTTGTACCAACTGACTCCCATGTGTAGTTTACAGCATTAGTTGAGAGATTTTTTTCCTCTAGAAAATTTGCCATGTACTGTAACTGAAATACTACATTCAAAATAATCGAAATCGAAATCGAATTGAATCGAAAGCATGTGAATAGTAATGGAATCAGCAATACCCAGCCCTACCTCACTGTCTTTCCCACATCCGTGGGAGTTATGGTGTGGAGAAGCCTGGGGTGGATCAGTGATGGTTTGGGCTGCAATATCATGGCATTCCCTACTGTGCTTGATGGGTACGTCACTGCCAAGGACTGCCAAGGACTACCAAACCATTCTGGAGGACCATGTGCACCTAATGGTTCAAACATTGTACCCTGAAGGAAGTGCCATGTATCAGCATGATAATGCACCATTACACACAGCAAGACCGGTGACATAATGGTTTGATGAACATGAAAGTAAATTGAACATCTTCCATGGCCTGCATAGTCAACAGATCTAAATATTTTTGAGCCACTTTGGGGTATTTTGAAGGGGCAAGTCAAAAATGTTTTCTTCCTCCAGCTTCATATATATAGTGACCTGGCCACTGTTCTAGAAGAGGAATGGCTCAAAATCCCTCTGGCCATTGTGCAGGACTTGTATCTGTCATTCCCACTGTATTGGCTGCACAAAGAGGCCCTACTTTATTGTGGTCTAAAACTAGGTGTTTCAGTTTCATTGTCCAGCCCCTGTACATACCATAATTCTCATCTGCTCACTCTATAGGAACACGGTGGCCTTTTGCGGATCTTTCCAGAGGGAACGGCTCAGTTTGCAGACATTGAGCCCAAGTTTGACAGACTTCTGCTATTTTGGTCAGACAGACGGAACCCACATGAGGTCCAGCCAGCTTACGCCACGAGGTCAGTGATAGTGACACATTTCATTTTGTAAAATAGTCCTGTAAGCTGCATATGCTTGTATACAATTCTGTGTGAATTTATGTGCAGGTATGCTATAACGGTGTGGTATTTTGATGCTGACGAGCGAGCTCGAGCCAAGGAGAAATATCTAACAGGTAAAATCTGCTCAAACATGACCATACAATACATTTGTGTATTATCTATAGATTTCTGTTCTGGAATACTATTTAAAGGGTTAGTTCACCCAAAAATGAAAATTCTGTCATTTTCTTATTCTCGTCTTGTTCTAAAGCCACAAGACTTTCTTTCATCTTCAGAACACAAACGAAGATATTTTTGATAAAATCAGAGCGATTTCTGTTCCTCCATTGACAGCTACATGACTACCATTTTGACACTTCAAAAAAATTCATAAAGAGATTGTAAAACTAGTTAATATGAATTGAGCGGTTTAGTCCAAATTTCTGAAGAGACACGATCACTTTATATGATGAACAGATCCTTTGTAACACTTTTGATCAATTTAAAGCATCCTTTCCAAATAGAAGTATTAGTTTCTTTAAAAAAAAATGGTTTGAATGGTAGTTTAATAATCAGTAAACACTCGCTTTCATTGTATAAACTGCTTGTATGACATAAGGTTGAGTAAATGATGACAGTATTTTCATTTCAGGATGAAGTATTCCTTTAAATCATGGGTGTCAAACGTACATCCCGTGGGCCGAAAATGAGTTTGACACCCCTGCTTTAAATAGTTAAAGGGTTAGTTCACCCAAAAAATGAAAATAATGTCATTTATTACTCACTCTCATGTCATTCTACACCCATAAGGCCTTTATTCATCTTCTGAAAACAAATTAAGATATTTTGATTAAACCCGATGGCTCAGTGAGGCCTGCATTCACAGCAATGACATTTCCTCTCTAAAGATCCATAAAGGTACTAAAAACATATTTAAAACAGTTCATGTGAGTTCAGTGGTTCTATCTTAATATTATAAAGCGTCAAGAATACTTTTTGTGCACCAAAAAAACAAAATAATGACTTTTCAACAATATAGTGATGGGCCGATTTCAAAACACTGCTTCAGAGCTTTACAAATTGAATCAGTGATTCAGATCTCCTATCAAACAGCTAAACTGCTGAAATCACATGACTTTGGCGTTCCGAGTCACTGATTTTGTTTTTTTGGTGCTCAAAAAGTATCTCATCTCTTTATAATATTAAGGTAGAACCACTGTACTCACATGAACTGTTTTAAATATGTTTTTAGTACCTTTATGGATCTTTAGAGAGGAAATGTCATTACTGTGAATGCAGGCCTCACTGAGCCATCGGATTTAATCATAATATCTTAATTTGTGTTCCGAAGGTGAATGAAGGCCTTACGGGTGTAGAACGACATGAGAATGAGTAAGTAATGACATTATTTTCATTTTTGGGTGAACTAACCCTCTAAATAATGAACCACAGTGGGTAATCTTCTACCTAATAACAGATATGCATCATCAGTGTGAGCAGAGAGCAGGACTGTATTCATCTGCATGACATTTTTCTCTTTCTCTGTCTTTCAGGTGCAGGTGAAAGGGGGGTAAAAGTGGAGCTAAACAAGCCGTCAGAGCCCAGCTAGTGAACGAGGGATGAATGAAGAGGAGTGTACAGGGCTGGACCTCCAGAACGCTGCTGAGAGATGATGAGCAGAGGGCAGATGAAAGTCAGGAAGGGACTTTCTCTCTCATTCACCTCTCCATCTATCATCTATAAGGGGCTTCTCATAGGGACTCAGAATGTGATAGAGCTGTGAAGACAGGCATGAATTAACATGCTTTGTGTTTCCTTTATGAAGAACGCTGGCTTACATGAGCATAGGATGGACGTAATGCTAAACTTAAGGGTGTGTGTGTGGACAGTTTCCTTCCCCGGTCCCACTTGCCAGCTTTTGTTATTGCACGTGTTAATAAAGGTACAGTTTTGTTTGGCAACGCATACTCAAAAGCAGAGAAAAGCCCTTTTTAAGGTTACCAGCTCTGTGCGATGTCCTATATGTTATTCTGCTCATAAGCCACTGTAATTATTGGATTTGTGTTTTTGTATGGCTCGTAATTCTGCTTTCCAAGCTCTCCTAATTGGAGCCACAAGGAACGCGCTTTATCATGGCTTGCACCTGTTGCTAAGTAACCGGGTGCATTGCTGGATTGTCTTTGCCAGTAATCAGCGATATGTCTGTTGTTGCAGACGTTATGTCTCTCCTGTCCTAAGCCAAACTTGACACCTCATGTCTGTCTAACAGCTCTGAGTTTTAAATAAAAAAGCAGTTTTCCTAAATACATCTTGTTTGACTGTGTGTTGCAAGTGTTTTATTGGTTATATCTCATGTCTCCTTACGATATTATCCTTGTTGTCCCTAAAAGTCATGTGACGTTCATAGACTTTTACTGTGTGTTTGGAGTCCTGCAGCACCCCCTAGCGATTTGTAGCAGCAAATGCAAATCTATCATCCAGGTAAGAAATAATCCACTAGATAAATCCCAAATGGAGAGCATAAAAAAGGCTTCCACAATGAAAAATTTTTCTTTTCTTTTTTTTTTTTTTTAACAGAATGGTAGTATTTACTACCAGTGAAATATACAGACATACAGTATATTGTTATTGCAGAACAGCACTGGGTCACAAACATATTTTCTGCATGCTTTTAAAAATAAGCCTGAAAATTCATTAAAAAAAAAGTATTTCTATTTCAAATGCTGTTCTTTTGAACTTTCTAGGCAAGGCAAGGCAATTTTATTTGTATAGCACATTTCATACACAATGGTAATTCAAAGGGCTTTACATAAAGAAGAATAATAAAAATAGAACATGAGGAATAGAAATAACAGTAAAAACAAATAATTTAGCTATCTGGATGGAAGAGCTAGGAAGTCTTAGGGAGTTTTTTTTTTTTTTTGGTCTGTCAAAGTGGATCTAAATGGATCTATCCATCAGAGCAGATCTAAATGAGTCTTCCTCACATGACAGGACTGCTACCTGTTTAGGCACTTCAAACTGATAAACAAAGTTTCAATTTCCACTTTTGCCAAGACACCTCAAACTGTGCCACACAGCCCTAATCCCCCTTCCGGAGATACCTATATCTTATCTAACGCAGTTCAAATTTCCCCTTTGGAAAGTGTCCTGACTGTAATCCAGAGATATCTGAACCAAGCACCACAGCTCAAATTTCCCCATGTCCCCTTATCCAAATTTACCAAATTTTAACCTAATCACAAATGCTTTCTTCCTAATTCTCCCAGCTCTTTCAAGCAGACAGCAATATTTAAAATGCATTAAAAGTCAGAAATAACAAGATGATACATAAAAGATATAAAATACATTAAAAATGAAATAAAAACAGGAAAAGGAATTAAAAGAATAAAAAGATAATACATATAAAATAAAATGCAAACAGTTCAGACATAGCACAGTGCTCAATCAGCAAATGCATAGATAAAAAGATACGATTTGAGTCTGGATTTGAATGTGGCTACTGTTGGAGCACACCTGATCTCTTCTGGAAGCTGGTTCCAGCTGTGGCTAAAGCAGACTCTCCTTGCTTTGAGTGAACCCTTGGTATTTCTAAATGACTTGATCCTGATGATCTGAGTGATCTGTTAGGTTTATATTCTATGAGCATATCTGCAATGTATTGAGGTCCTAGGCCATTGAGTGATTTATAAACAAGTAACAGTACTTTAAAATCAATTCTAAATGCAATTGGAAGCCAGTGCAAGGACCTGAGGACTGGTGTGATGTGTTCATGTTTTCTGGTTCTGCTCAGAATCCTGGCAGCAGCGTTCTGTACGAGCTGCAGCTGTCTTATGGTCTTTTTGGGAAGACCAGTGAGGAGCCCATTACAATAATCCACCCTGCTGGTGATGAAAGCATGAACAAGTTTCTCTAAGTCTTGACTGGAGATAAAGCATCTAATTCTTTGTTTAACTGAAGGAAGTTTAGGCACAAACAATTTTTAATTTCATCAATGCATTGGCACAGGGAGTCAATGGGGCTGTAGTCGTTAGGTGATAGGGCTAGGTAAATCTGGGTGTCATCTGCATAGCTGTAATATACAATTTGGTTCTTTCTCATTATTTGGCTCAGTGGCAGCATATATAGGTTGAACAGGAGGGGTGCAAGTATTGAACCTTGAGGGACTCCGCATGTCATGGATGTCCACTCAGACTTATGGTCACCGATACTCACATAATAACCTCTCCTTTCTAAGTATGACCTGAACCATTTAAGGACCATCCCAGAAAGCCCAACCCAGTTTTCCAGCCTGTCAAGAAGTATGTTGTGATCGACAGTGTCAAATGCGGCACTGAGGTCGAGTAGAACCAGCACTGATAATTTACCTGTATCTGTGTTTAGGCGAATATCATTTATTATCTTTATAAGTGCTGTCCCTGTGCTGTGATGCGGTCAGAAACCAGATTGAAAGTTGTCAAAATATCCATTCAAGCTAAAGAACTTGTTCAGCTGATTGAAAACAACTTTTTCAATGGTTTTGCCTATGAAAGGAAGATTTGAGATTGGTCTGTAGTTGTTCAGTATGGTGTTATCCAGATTGCTCTTTTTCAGGAAGGGCTTAACAACTGCAGTTTTCAGGGATTTTGGAAAAGTCCCAGAGAGAAGTGAGGCATTTACCACTTCTAGGAGATCTGCTTCTAAACAGTTAAACACACTTTTGAAAAA
Organism: Megalobrama amblycephala; assembly: GCF_018812025.1. Lineage (NCBI taxonomy): Eukaryota > Metazoa > Chordata > Actinopteri > Cypriniformes > Xenocyprididae > Megalobrama > Megalobrama amblycephala. Next base: position 24,037,963 of record NC_063064.1, read on the forward strand.
AGATGTGGGAAGTGTGTCAAGGGCGCAGGTTGATGTTTTAAGGTGCTGTACTGTTTCTTCCAAAATTTTACCATCAATTGCTTCGAAATCAGACATAATAGCTACTTTCTGAGGTTGTGATCTGATCTGTTTTACCCCAGTGTTGTTTTACCCTATTCTGTACTTTTGAGTTTGCAGATATGCTTGGTGTTAAAGATATAGCTTTCATAAACAGTAGTATTCTCATTTAAGCATCGCTTTTTGACCGAGATAGATCTAACTTCAACAGTCGGAGAGATCAATATATCAAAGAAAATACAGAAATGATCAGATAGCGCTACATCCTTAAAGCAGAACTAAGTAACTTTTTTTACCTTCATAAATAGTTTTCTAAGTCCTTACGATGGTTAATTGACTTGTAGTGGTGTGTTTGAGGCGAGCACTAACCCCCTCTGGCACATCTACGCCAGAATACAGCACTTGCAAGTTGAGCTGCACCGACCCGAAACAATTTCGCCTCATGTTCACATTCATGCGAGAGTGACAAAATGCTTTAAGGTAATTCAAAAACAATGTATATATTATGACTTTATAAGACAATTTCGAAAATTACCCACCTCCATCGAGTGTACTGTATTTGCAAATTACCCACCTCCTCTTTCTTGTACTGTATTTGCAAAACTACTGCACTGGTGAGCGTTGTAGTCGTTGTAGTCCAGAGCTGCGCTTGGAGTATTTACAACAGTGTGATTCACTGAAGGAAACTGTAGGGGGAGGTTCGCAAATCTTACTGAGTTCCGCTTTAATGACAATGGATGAAATGTTTAGACCCTTACTAATAATTAAATCTAGAGTGTGTCCACGATTGTGTGTGGGTCCATGTACATGCTGAGTCAGATCAAACTTATTCAAAACTGTTAGGATTTCTTTTGCCATATTGGATTCTGCATTTTCTATGTGGATGTTAAAATCCCCAGTAATAGCAAAACAGTCAAACTCTAATTAAATTGCTGATAACAGTTCTATAAAGTCCTCCACAAAGGCTGGAGAGTATTTTGGAGGCCTGTAAATAACTATAATAGAATGCGAGGAGCACCTTTTAACACAATACCCAAGTATTCGAAAGACAATTAATCACCAAATGAAACTTGCTTGCATTGATAGACATTTTTAAATAGAGCAGCTACACCTCCACCTCTCCTAACAGCTCTGCAGACACTCATAAAAGTAAAGTTAGGAGGGGCTGTTTCATTCAGGATTGTGCAACTGTCTTCAAGCCATGTTTCATTTAGAAGCATAAAATCTAGGTTGTTTGTGGTTATTAAGTCATTGACTAGAAGTGATTTATTTTTAAGTGAACGGATGTTTAAAAGTGCTAACTTAAGTCTTACTTTCTGTCTCTACAGTAATCTTAGTTTGACGTGTAATAGGTAGCAGATTAAATGGGTTTGAGAAGGCCTTAGGCTTTCTATCACAGTCAAATGATTAACTGATCCGTTGAGCCGTCCTCTTTGATGTTGCTAAGCGATTTTTGTGTTGTTTAGCTACGGCAGTTGACAGTTTACTTCCGGTCGACGTTGCAGTTCCATCATCAACAGCTGTTGAATGGCTGCTGAAAATTCAGATTTCCATCATAGGAACAAATTACATTTTAAAATAGGTTAAAATAGAAAACTCTCATTTTAAATTATAATCATATTTCACAATCTTACTGTTTTTACTGTATTTGTGATCAAATAAATGCAGACTTGTTTCAAAAACATACTTCTGAAAAATTGTATAGGCTATGCCTAATATGGAATTTGAAGCATTACCACAACAGCCAGACATGTCTGTAAGGACTCGAAGTGTAGAATTCATGTAGCTTTCAACTCTATTCTCTTGAAAGACAACAAGGGATAAAGTGAAAACAGGCCTAAAGGTCTTTCCGATACTCTGACGCGGCTCTGGTAATTGAGGATTTTATCCAAGTGGGAGAGAAGGGATTAGTGTTAATGACTACATGCCTTAATTAGCCATTTTATTAACTGACTTCGAAATAATCCACTTTAATGAGCAACAAAAAGTTCATCTGGGACATTGGATTAGACATTGTTCTGTGTACTACAAATTCAGCCAAACCAGTGCTGCAAATACGATATTTTAAAGAACTAGCTATCACCTGCATCAAAAAACACCAATTAGCCTATATTGTTCTTTTATAACAACTTATTGTTATATTATATTATTATAAATCCACAAAAGTAAACATGAACATGTGCATTTAACAGTTTACACAATATTAATAATATAATAATTTATATTTTGTGATAGATTTTAATAGTTTTAAATAGGAAATGGATTTGGGACGAGGGTAAAGCATTAACTACATTAAGGTAAAGTAGCGACAATAAACGATAATGGAAAAAAAGCGTCGAATATGTTAGTTTTAATAAAAAAAAAAAAAAAAAAACAGCCATATGGACAATTTTTCAATCAATATATTTTCCCTAAATCTCGTCATGAGCTTTTAGGTTGAAAATTGCAGTTGTCATCACGCTGTGTTGATTCTGGCTTCACACTCTCGTTCTCATTGATCAGAACTTGAATCACGGTTTATGGTGAGTGAAAGAAAACCTAAGATTTAAAGTTTATCATCAGTTTATCATCATTTATTTGAAACGTGCCACTTTGATAAAATCAATCTCATGTTTACGCGATTTTTTCCTATTTATTTACAACTGTAATTAAATGCTATAAAGAGTTGAGATTATATGATTTCAAAATTGTTACCTTTATTTTATCTGCACTATCCTGGATCTTGTTTCCATTTCCATTGAATGTGTTATGGTATCTTATTTGTTTTAGTTTTTGGATAATGGCCAGTGTTGAATTCATCAAAGACCTTTGTACTCCAGCGCTGGTTATTGACCTGGATAAAGTGAAAAGAAATGCTGAAGGCATGCGGGAGCGCTTCCAGAAACTAGGGGTCCAGCTCCGACCTCACATGAAAACACACAAAACACTGTAAGATTCTCATGTCGACAACACCAGCCTCTATGATTCCACTTGAAAACGCTCAAACATCTTGCATGCAAAATAAAATGAAGCATAATTCACTGGTTCGCTTGTAATTTTATTGAAATATGTATTTAGACACTTAAAGGTGATAGAGAGGATTTTTTCGTCGACTGAGAATCCAAAGACTGTTACTGAGTTTTTAAATGAGCGCATGCGTAAGAACAGCCCCCTCCTTCACAGCTCATTTCAAAGGAACGCCTCCCAAAACCCGTGCACGAGTATTGGAACACGAGTGTTTACGGTCCGTGTACGTTTTGATAGTTTGTTTTCCAATTTGAAATGAAATATGCAGAAACGAGAAAACGGTCGTTTCCCGTTTTTTCGTTTGTTAAAAAAAACGGAAAAGCGAGATTTTGACTCGATTTTCGTTTTTTCGGGTCACGGATAGAAAATGGAAACACGACTTCAAAACTCGTTTTCCACATGTGGGCGGTCATTACACGCCCCTTTCAGCCGATTGGTCAATCAAATCTGAGCCAGTGACGTCATCTTCAGTTCGTTCAACAAAATAACAGTCCTCTGCCGCTATATCAGTATGTCATAAATCGGCTTTCTTCTGTGCAACCTAACGCGTATTTCACAGAAATATTTATTTCAGAAATGTTAATCAGCACACAGACTGTTGTAATGCTGTTTGTAGTTTAATAGTGAAACTACCCACACAGAGGAGCGGATGAAAAGCAGAGATTAAAAAAAAAAAAAAAAAACCTACAGGTTTTATTTTATTCTATTTTGAATAAATAGAATAAATCACAATAAATAAATAGCAATTTTGAAAAACGAACAATCGCTCATCTCTATTTATTTATTTTATATAGCCTAATTGCCTGCTGAAATGTTAATAACCCTTTGGTTAAAAGATTGAGGGAATATGTAAAGATCAAACATTAAAGATCAAAATTACAGCTACATAGCCTTTTTAGTTATGACAAAAATAATATATAAATGTTAAGCCAAAACGAATTAATTTAAAGCTGAACTGAAACAGAAACCGGCGTTATAACTACCTCTCTAATTTGACACAAATCCAAATGTTTCAATATTCACGATTTGGAGGCTAAACTATATTTATTATTTAAACGCTTTTATTGTAGCCTACACAGACTACTTAAAATGAGCAGTAGGCCTATAACGTTTTATATATTTGGTTGAATGTACATATTTTGACAGTTAACAGGCTGTGGTGTCAAGTCCCTAAAACTGATGTTATGTGTGCGTGAGGCGCCGACGCGTTCTCTTGAATTTTCTTATAAAAGCGGAAACAACTTAATACTTAGACATTTATGGTCAAATATATGTAACACCATTCGAATCTGTGAAAGGTTAAATAGGCCTATTATTTTTGTACACTCACAAACAAAACATTGCTCGTAAAATAAACAAAGAAATTTTCTGCCGTATTGGTTTCCTTTCTGTGAACTTCTCAAAAATGAACCGACACTCATATTGTCGCATTTTTTCCCCTTTCATTTTGGTAATATTAATTACTTAAGTGAAATAAATTTCGCGCATAGACATAGGCTATTTAGCCTATTCCTTTTATATAATTTAATCCTTTGTTCTCCGTTCACAGAAGCGCTGCAGGTGCGTGATGATGATGAACCCTCATGTTCTGTTGTTTATTCTGCTATTTGTTTATGTAGGCTAAAACTAAACCCCTGGAATTTTTTAATGATTCACAGACATTTATCAAATTTCGTTTAATTCTAATTTAATATAATCTTGTCGGTTAATGAAACGATGATCGCATCAGTTGAAAGTCAGGGGGAAAAAACAGAAATTATATTGACAAGGCAACAATAATTTTCGTTTAGTTTAAGTTTTTCAAAACATCCACAGAACTGCATACAGTAAATTTTCCCGCTGTTTAAGCCACGAATATTTACAAAATAAAATAATTACAAAGATGATAAAAGATAATAAAATAATTACAAAGATAATAAAACTTCTATGTTTAATATACGAGAGTTTTTGTTTTGCTGTTGTCCACTGAAGCAATTGACGCAGAATCGCCAATAGCCGTTAAATCGAAATTGAAAGTAAAATGTTCAGGGCCATTTATAGCTAATTCATTCAAAAGCGAAGGAAAGACAGAAAAAGTGAGGATAGCAAGTAAACTGTGACATATAATAGTAATGTTCACTGTGTTAATAAAAGTGTTTAATTTAAGAGATAAAATCTGTATGGCCATTTATAAGCTAAGGAAAACTAAAAAGCCCCCCGATGGTGATACCGTTATTAGGTGTTGCCACCTAGTGGATAGCCTATTTTCTAATATGACTGTATAGTCTACTGCAAGGAATGCGTCTGCTAAATTATTGAATTTAAATGTATAAAATGTAAACAAAACATTAAAATAAGAAAAAAAAATGAGTGCAGTAGCCACTGATCTATAATAGATAATAGTCTGTCATTATGTATAGCCTATTGATCGGTGGTAGTAGCCCAAAGGATGTCATGCGCTTGGTAACAGATGTAGAGGCATTTACATTTTAAAAACAGCTTAAAAACAGACTTAATTAAATTTACTGTAGGTTTTTTAAAACTTTTTTTTATCTGTGCAAACATATTTCTGTGAAATACGCGTTAGGTTGCACAGAAGAAAGCCGATTTATGACATACTGATATAGCGGCAGAGGACTATTATTTTGTTGAACGAACTGAAGATGACGTCACTGGCTCAGATTTGATTGACCAATCGGCTGAAAGGGGCGTGTAATGACCGCCCACATGTGGAAAACGAGTTTTGAAGTCGTGTTTCCGTTTTCTATCCGTGACCCGAAAAAAACGAAAATCCAGTCAAAATCTCGTTTTTCCGTTTTTTTTAACAAACGAAAAAACGGGAAACGACCGTTTTCTCGTTTCTGCGTATTTCATTTCAAATTGGAAAACAAACTATCAAAACGTACACGGACCGTTTACCACCAGCATTCGCTGTGTCGTGTTTTTTGGATTCATTATGTCGGACTCACCGCAGGTAACTCAAAATCTGCAGTTGTTATTCCTGTCTCCTGACAAAAACATTGCATGCAGCGCCTGTGGAGTGTGGAAAGTTACTGGAGCACACAGCTACGCATGTCTCTCACAAGGAACCTCACGGCAGTGATTGACAGGCCAGAGGGCCAATCGTTTACACGATGATCGTGTAAACGATTGGCTGATGTTTTTAAGGCCCTACCTCGTGCACAGATGATGTATATTAATATTATTCCTTTCAGTGCACCTAATAAATAGTCTTTTATCAGTTAGTAAAGACAGTTTCAAGTAATATTGCAAAAATGTATAAAACAAAACATCCTCTTTAGCACCTTTAAAGGGATAGTTCACCCAAAAATGAAAATTCTGTCATCATTTACTCACCCTCAAGTTGTTCCAAACCTGTAGGAATTTCTTTCTTCTGCTGAACACAAAAGAAGATATTTTGAAGAATGTCAGTAACCAAACAGTTAATGGTCCCCATTGACTTCCATAGTATTTTTTTTTTTTTTTTTTTTTTTCAGTGAATCAACTGTTTGGTTACTGACATTCTTCAGAATATCTTCTTTTGTGTTCAGCAGAAGAAAGAAATTCCTACAGGTTTGGAACAACTTGAGGGTGAGTAAATGATGACAGAATTTTCATTTTTGGGTGAACTATCCCTTTAAATGCACTTAAAACATTTGAATATCTTTTATTACATAACAAAATATCAAACCAAATGGCATTTATTTGAAAGAAAAATATCTCAAAAAGACATTTTAATTGATTAAACAATAGATGCACTATTAAAAATGTGAACCTTAATAAAAATTCGGTAACACTTTATAATAAGGTTCATTAGTTAAACATTATTTAATGTATTAACTAACATGAACTAACCATGAGCAATAGATTTGTTACTGTATTTACTAATCTTTGTTAATGTTAGTTAATGAAAATACAGTTGTTTGTTCATGTTAGTTCACAGTGCATTAACTTATGTTAACAAGATTTTAATAATGTATTAGTAAATGATGGAATTAACATTAACAAAGATTAATAAATGCTGTAGAAGTGCAGTTCATTATTAGTTCTTGTTAACTAATGAACCTTATTGTAAAGTGTTACCAAAAATTCTGATGTCATCATTAACTATTAATACAGCTGTGTCTTTTTCACTTGTAATTTTGATTGGCGTCTGCCAAATAAATAAGTATTTGGACACTTAAGACACAAAACATTTGAATATCTTTTATTATATAAAAAAAATCAAACCATGTGGCCTTTATTAAAGAATATATATATTACAAACACTTTTCAGATAAAACATTCAAGAAAGAAGTTTTGAAGGTATCACTTTACATGAAGTTTCCATTTAGTTATCATGAGCTAACAATGAAAAATAATGTAATTTTTTACATTTAATGATTTAATCATTGTTTTTTCATCATGAATGTCATGTCTGTTGTTTTCAGGGAATGTGCGGACATCATGACAGGAGGCTCTCGTCGTTGTATCGTGGTTTCTACTCTAGCTGAGGCGTCATTCTATGCTGATAATGGCTATGATGATATACTGTACGCATACCCACTGCCATTTGATAAAGTGGAGCGCTGTGCTGAGCTATCTGAGAGACTTTCCCTGTTCCACATCGTAGTGGACAACCGCCTTGCCCTACAGGAACTGAAGAAGAGACCTCTGAAGCAGGGAAAAGTCTGGAAGGTGTGGCTGAAACTGGATTGTGACAATGGGAGAGGTAACAATTCGCGAGTTCATGTTTGAAGCACGGTTTTGGGTGTACTGCAGTGAAATAAACTTGTTTTTGTGTTTTGATAGCGGGTGTTCCTCATTCTGATCCAGCTGCACTGAAACTTGCCCAGGAGGTCTCGGATACTGCAGGGGTGGAGCTGACGGGAATTTACGCCCACTGTGGGAACACCTACGCCTGTCAGGGGGAGGAGCAAATCAAAGCCGTTGCTCAGGAAACCACTACGATCACGCTGCAGTTCATGGAGAAGTATGCATCATCTAACTTAAAGTTTATCTTTGAAAACACTTATCATTTAGCAATACTAATAAATGGAATCCTTTGGGGGAAAAAGAATATTTTATTATACATTACACAATGCATTATAATATTGGCATCCTTAAATTTAACTGTGGCATTTAAAATAATTGATTTTAATTTATAGTGTTTTATTTTTAATTAGCTCAACAGGCATATATTTTTAAAAAACAAATAATTTAACAACACTATTGAATGGATTATTTTTATATTGTACTTTATAATATTGTGATGTCTAAATTCACTTGTAGCAATTAAAATTGATTGATTTTTACTGTTTTATTTTTAATTTATTTAGAAAACAAAGCATTTTTAAGCACTGATAATTTAATAACTCTAATAAATGTAATCTTTTACAAAAAACAATTCATTTTTATACTATACATTATAAAACACACATTTTTGGTGTTTTATTTTTAATTTATTTAGACTGATCATTTTAAATGCTGATAATTTTACAACACTAATAAATGGAATCTTTAGCAGAAAAGATAAAAAAAATTATATAATTTTTTATACTATATATTATAATATTGTGATGCTTAAATTCACTTGTAGCAACTAAAATGATTGATTTTACTTTGTGTTTTATTTTTAATTTATTTAGGCAACAAAAGCATATCATTTTAAGCACTGATAATTTAACAACACCAATAAATGTAATCTTTTTTTTATTTTTTATACTATACAATGTCATATTTTGATGCTTAAATTCACTTGTAGCATTTAAAATAACTGATTTTAATTTTTAGTGTTTTGTTTTTAATTTATTTAGACAACAAAGAATGATAATTTAACAACGCTAATAAATGTAATCCTTTGCAGAAAAGATAAAAAATGACTATTTTTTATATATTGTGATGCTTAAATTCAATCGTATTTAAAATAATTGATTTTAATTTGTAGTGTTTTATTTTTATATAGACGACAAACATAATTTTAAACACTGATAACATAAAACAATATAAATTTGTGATGCCTAAATGTATGAGTAATTTTATTTTTTAGTGTTTCATTTTTTATTTATTTAGAAAATAAATTTAATATATGCATAAATTGAACATGATCATCAGCCTATCATAATTTCCAAAATGTTAATATTAATGCATCCCTACTCAATATGCATTGATAATATTATTTCTACTATCCATAGGCTGAAGGCTGCTGGAATACAGACTCCCAAATCCAGCATTGGCTCCACCCCTTCATGTAGCCACCCAGTTCCAGACATGGCCATGTTGAGTGAGGTGCATCCTGGGAACTACGTATTTTATGGTCCGTGTTGCCATGTTCACCTGTTTGTTTATAACTGATCTTCTCAGTTTGTTTTGAATCATAATATTATCTGTTGCACATCCAGACGTGCAGCAGTCCCTCATTGGGTCCTGTAAACTTGAGGATGTTGCAGTACGGGTACTGACACGGGTCATAGGTCACTATCCACACAGGAACCAGTTACTTGTAGACTGTGGGTGGACAGCACTGAGTCATGATGGTGGTGGCCGCTTACCCACAGGATACGCCATCATTGAAGGACACCCAGAACTCAAGTAAGAGATCATAATGTGGATTTATGTGAGGATTGATTTTTTTTTTCTAGGTTCTAGTGATGCACACATGACATTGTGCATCGGTTATTATCAGATGTATTATCAATGTATTTTAACTTATTTTTTTGCTCATTTACTCTATGTTTACATATACACTACTGTTCAAAAATTTGGGATCAGTAAAATCCCAGTAAAAAAATTTTTTTTCAAGAATTGTGTACTTTTTTTTTGGTAAGGATCGGCAAGGAACTGATCAAAAGTGACAGTAAAGACATTGATAATGTCACAAACAATTATATATATTTCTAATAAATGCTGTTCTTTTGAACTTTCTATATATCAAAGAAAAAATTATCGTGGTTTACACAATATTAGAATTATTTCTGAAGGATCATGTGACACTGAAGTCAGGAGTAATGATGCTGAAAATTCTGCTGTCATCACAGGAATAAATCACATTTTAAAACATATTAAGTTATTTCACAATATTATTTTTAATTTAATATTTTTAATATTATACTTTATAATATTGTGATGCCTAAATTCACTTGCATTTAAAATAATTGATTTTAATAATGTAATATTTTTAATTTACATAGACAACAAACATAATTTTAAACACTGACAATTTAACAACACTATTAAATGTAATCTTTAACAAAAAAAAAAAAATTATATTGTACATTATAAATTGTGATGCCTAAATGTATGTATTTTTAAGTTATATAGACAATATAGAATTTTAATATCAACCATTTATCAGTTATCAGCCATAACATAACTATCAACTTACTATTGGCATGTTCAACATGTTATTGGCATGAAATACGTCATACTTATCATGCGTATCATACTTATCAAACATGTTATTGGCATGAATTTTAATACTGGTGCATTAAGCCATCTGTCTACATAGCATTAAATCCATTCTCAAATATTAAAATCTAAGCTTTGACATTGCATAATCATTTTTTGTTCATGTTTAGATGTTTGTTTTTGTGGGAGTAGGAGATTTTGTGAGTCAGATGATATAAATAGCATGAAGGGTGTCGTCTGTTTTGCAGACTACTGTCTATGACTCAGGAACACGGCAGGGTGGAGCCCATCTCTGGAAAACTGGACTTCAAGCAGTTCCCGCTGGGGTCACCCCTCACACTCATGCCTTACCATGTGAGTTCTTAACCCTCTCACTGCAACAAAGCACACACAGAAACACACTGTGACATTCTCCATACTCCATTTGACTAAGCAGTTTCTGGTGGTCTATCATTTTTATCCATGTGTTGTGCATTAATGCTTAGGCTTTTTCGGATATTACCTTTCATGCAGTGTGTAATATAGCTGTTTGTGAATGTAAAAGGTCTGCAAAGTTTCAAAGATCAAAGTGCACGATAAATGGAGTCATTGTCTCCTAAAAGAAAGAACTGATTCTGAAGTTCCTGAAACGAGTCATCGGTAATTCCAGTCTTACTTCTTGCACAAACCTATGTGGGTTTGTAACAAATTTGCATAATCCCGGCCTGTGGTCTTCATTGGCTGCTTGTAAACAACATCTACTCTGACCCGCCCTCAAACACTGTAGTTGTAGCTGAGGTCTAGAAGAGTTTGGTTTGTGTTGTCGATATGTTGAGAAGACGCTGTGTTCTGCACTCCAAAAGCAAATCTACTTTGCATGCACTTATATAAGTAAACGGTAAACTGATGCCAGAGTTCCCGTTCGTATCGCAAGTGCTAAGGAAGCCTTTGGAGCTGAAATTCAGCTATGGTAATGGGCGTTTCATTTCCGACACACTCTGTAAGTGGTAGACCAATCAAAACAGACTGGGCCATCTGACCAATCAGAGGAGAGTAGGCTTTTGGAAAGGAGGGGTTTCAGAGAGACCGAATCCTTTATCGAACCATTTTAGACACTGTAAGAAAGGAGGGCTCCCAGAGTCAAGAAGGCGGAGCTTTAACAGCTCACACTTCGGTTGCTCAACAACAACAAAGCTGGAGAATCTCACGCAGCCAAAATGAGGATTGTCAGTAACGGTGTTCAGCCTTACATTGTTCAAACCGGAGTCAACACTGATGGAGAGACTCAGGAAGAAGTTACAACTTTTAGAATGACAATGGACGTTTCTGAATAGTTAGTGGATAAATTTATGTAGTTGCTGTGGAGTTGATTCAACTCATCGACTAACATGTGCCGTCATGTTAATCTTTTGTGCAAATCCAGCGTTGAATTGACCCTCATTTGTGAAGCAGTCTGTCTTCCTCTTCTCTAAAGCAGCCCAACATGGCCTCACCCCTTTTGTTGTGTGTTCCCGAGGGCAGGGTTTATGTAAATAGGGTTTGTGATGTCACCAACCCGGGAAGAAGCTTGTTGTAGTCCCTACCAGCCGTTTGTTGTAGTCCTTAAAAAGCGATTTCTGCAAAAGAAAATACCCCTTTAATATTACCACAAAGTGCATAATCCAAATACTATGCAAAATTATTAACATGACCATGACAGAATAGGAAAATATGTCCAATAATTCACTGCACAAAAACATTGTTGTCAGCACAAACTTTGTTTTTTGTGAGCCCGTATTTAACATAGCTTGTCTTGCCATCTTTCAATGTTGGCAATTGAACTAACCATTGTTGTTCCTTTTCCTGCTCCTTATTGCTAAACGAACATGTCACGTCTAAATGCAATGAAATTAATTTCATTTAAAATTAAGAGCAGGTTGGAGAAAAGAAAACCTAAACACTTGTATGTTTTGTTGACAGGCTTGTGCTACAGCTATGATGCATCCGGTCTATTTCGTCCATTCTAATGGGAAGATTATAGACACATGGAAACCCACTCGAGGCTGGTAACAATCTCTAACAGAGGGACTGTGGTACAGCTGGGGACCGTGGATAGAAATGTGTAGGACTTGTAGCAACTGTGAATTTGCTGTCTAAGGCAGGTATCTATTAGAAACCCTTCTTAAGAGCTTGTTGATCAGGAGCCAAGTGCATTATGGGTTGGAGGCATGGCAGTTCTGTCCTTGAGGAGCACTCATTGTTGAAAATGTAATATTCCAGCAAAACAGCCTTTGTGTTAACTGGAAGGCTTACATTGGACTCATGATTTGTTTTTCTCTGCTTCTTCTATATCTTAAAAATACACTACAGTATTCTTTGCAGGCTTACGAAAGACTGTGAAAAGACTGATTTCTTCTTTGTATCTGACTAAACTTGCCTGCAGTATGTTTTATGTGCTCAAAACGAATTTCTGAAGGATCTTAAATGTCTGAAATGTTAACAACATGCACCTCAGTTTGTAATAAAATCATCTACCACAGTGTTAAATTAATCAGATGCTCTAATTGCCTTTTCTTATCTTATTTTTGCTTTTATGTTCCAAATTGAAGTATTATCTTCAAAAATACAATAAAGTAGTAGTGTTTCTTCAACTTTGGACACTTTTGGCCCCACAGAATAAAAATTGTTTGTCACCGTTAGTTTTGATTACAGCTCTACATGCAGTAATTCATATTTTTATGATGGATTTTCATAGTTGTCTGGAACAAGAGTTAATATATATGCATACATGTAATTTAAAATGTTGCAAAAATGCTGATGTGATCTTTATATAACAAAAAAGGGACATAAAACTGCCTGAAGTTGACTTTTTTTTGTTAGTCCCCATGATCTCGTGCGCAGTTAGTGAAAGTTTCTTTTTACACCCAATAGTTTTTACTCTCTTTCATAGGAACTCGATGTCCAGTGCACTTCCCTGGTGCGTTTTTAATGAGCACGGTTCACCTTTTCACCTGACCAATTGAGTCGCTCAGATCGAGCCCACGACACGACTGGCCAGTAGTCGCGCAGTGCGATGAGCTCCGCTCAGCTCATAAATCATCGCACTGCGCAGCTATTGGCCAGCCGCGGCGAGGGCTCGATCTGAGCGACTCAATTGGTCAGGTAAATAGCTGCAAGTTGGCAGGAAGAGCTAGAGAGAGGAGATACATGATGATGTCAACACGGCAGTGAACATTTCGGTCTGGCAAACGCAAGGCCTTTTTTAACCCATCGATTCCTTGATATTAATAGTAATGGTCCGGTGGGATTGTACAAGTAATGTTCTGCTTGATCTCAGAGGTGGTCGTTGTGTCGGGTCTGTCCTTTAAAGCGCATTGCAGCTTTGCTCAAGGACTCTAGCGATCATCTGCAGCATCCGGAGGAGTCCAGATCCTACTGGTATGTAATTCAAAACCATTTCATTGATAAAATCTGGGTGTGTGAGCAAAGATGAGGCTATTTAAATACATTTCAACCGCGTATGTTGGAAGATGACGCTGATTCTGTTATATTTAGGCCGAATTTATTAAATGTATTTATTAAATTACATTTATAGTCACTATTAAAAAGTTAACAACAACATGTATATTGCACTGATGATTTGTATAACCCATTGAGACTTGAATTATGTTCCAAGGACACAAAAAATATGATCATATAAATTTCATAAAAGTGGTGTTGGATAAAAGCTTCTGCTAAATGATTAAATGTAACTGTAAATGCAACCAAATTATAGTAATCAAAACTATCCCGTATTTTTTTTTACATTTATTTCAATATATATTGCAGTAAATATTAGGTCTGAGCAACATTCAGATAGTTGTACAATTGGATTTGATATACAAAAGACTGCTTTGAGAGAACTTTGAGTTTTAGTGTTGTTAACTAAAATATTATTACTGTAAACACATGAAACGCTGTTAGATCATTAAAAACTATATTGCAAATGAATAATAAACATTACAGGCTAAGCATTTACACTTATTGTACACTTAATCCCATAGACTGACTTTTAGTGCTGTATTTTTTTTAACATACAATAGTTAAAATTATGCAGTATTTTTCAGCCTCATGTCACATGCTGAAAAAAAGAATCTTTTTTTTTTGTTGACAAAAAGCAACAATCACTTATAAATTGATTTAGCTGCATCCAATCTAGTACTTTTTTTTAAATTTTTTATTTTTTTTATTTTGTCTGGCGCCAAAAACGAATAAAGTAATGTCCAGCAGAATCCACACTGGGTCTGAATTGGTTAATATGTAAAAAAAAAAAAAAAAAAAAAAAAAAAAAAAAAAAACTATCAAAATGCATCCTAAAGTATCAACATAATGGTTTGGCCTTCAGCTAATTTTTAAAGCATTTTTCAATATGCATTCTCTGTTCTCTGGATACCTCTATGCACGCACACACACACACACACACACACACACATTGGCACTATTCCACCTTCTGGCATAACATCAGTTTTAACTCTCATGCACAAAGTGAAGTGATCAGATGCCAGTAAGGCATACCTATAAACCGGCAGATGCACCAATGTTGAGAGCAGGAAGCCGGCGTTCATTGAAAAACCACAGTCAAATGACACAGGAAGGATGGCAGCAATCACTGCACATGTAACCCTAGAGTAAATCTTTAATCAAACCAACTCAGGACTTTTTTGCCCTAGTCAAGGAGTTGTTTTTATCTCAGAGGAGTTGGATTGTGACCCTTGCCAAGGACTTGTATGCTGTGCAGCACAGAGATTTGCCCGGGCGAGATTAGACACCATCTGGCTAATTTGACAGGATTGAGAGTGATGAGACTCATCTCGTACTGTCAGAACAAAATAATGCTTGGTGTGTTTGAGTGCATATGTTAGTCTATGTAACCATATGTTTGCTCCTCACTACGGTAATTGCACGAGATATGCGAATCCTGGTGTTCAGTGAGATTTTGAGTGTCGGTGCAGGTAAAATTGTGTGTCTGTGACAGTTTGGAGTGCGTTTTCAGTCGAGTACGTGGAGTGTGTTGCGCAACATATTTAACAATGACCTTTCTGTTGTGTCCCGCTGCAGTCGACAGGCCGATCATAGTAAACTCTCTTGTTAATACTCATTGAATGCGTGCTACTTTGATCTCCGTTCAGTGAAATCACCTCTCATTTTCCCTCTTCCTGTCTCTTTGCACTAAGCTCTTTTCACAATGGCTATTTTAGGCCTGACTGTGCGTCCCTCTTCAGGGGGACTGTATACACTTAATTATCTGGCACTGAATCTTGTAAGCTTCTTACTCGTTGGCTAGGGTTGGAGAGCAGGCACACTAACGTTGTCGCGTCCACGCAGCGGAGGAATGTTTTGGTCAGGCGGATTGCCCCCGTCTTGAGGTAAGGCGTTAATACTGAAGGTCTGCAGCTTCTTTGTAAAGAGGGGAATATCTCTTGAGGGGAGTATTTCACTGCTATTTTGTTGCAGCCACGTTGCATTTTTCAAATATTTCAGTCATGGTTGAGTCAATGTGTTGCAGAGCCTCGGGATAAACTTTCATTTTTGGAGAAATTGAATGGGTAGTTGACATAACATGTTCAAGAACTTTTGTTACAACATCAAGATTTTAGGTTAAAATGAATGTTTAAGGAAAAAGTGTGTTAATGTATTTTAGAGTATTTAAGAAAACTGCTTTTCCTTTATTGTCCGGCCCAGCTCCTGCTAAACAAACAAACAAACAAACACTTTCTATTTGTCTATTTTATGTTTATATTTGGGGCGTTTTCTCTGAGGAGGCAAAGGAGGCTGTGCCTCCTCAAAAAAAAAATTGGATGAAAAAATAATCCGACACAACACAAAATGTGACATTAGAAAGTGTATAATATACTGGTTATATTAGTTTAAAATACTTTTAGGTGAAGTAAACCATCTTACGCCAGAGGACAGCTGATATTCACTGCCCACATTTAAAGAAAAAACAATGTACTGTTGAAAAGAGGAATGATCAATTAAATAGGGCTGGGACAAGACATCAATGCATTGCGAATTGAGAAATGATTCTGGATTGATTCTGATATTTTCCGTATGTATCGCGATTCTCTCTCAAATCAATTCTGAGCTTAGTTTTCAACAGCAGATGGCACTGCGTGCCTTAGAAACAGACGTACTCTGCTTCCTTCCAATTCCTTACACACACCACTTCAACCTTCTATAAAATAATCATTCATAAAGTTCGAAAAGGTTGAAACGAATTACAGTGGTGTTTGTAGTAGGCTGTTTACATTAATCCATAAAAGCATTCTGAGGTTTCAAACACATTCTCAGACTCAGCCGGACGCATGAGTGCTCTTCTTCATGAGCATTTGAGCATGCAGTTAAACACTAGCTTAGTGCGCCATCTGCTGTTAAAAACTAAGCTCAGAATCGTTTTGCGATGCATTTGGAAAATATCAGAAACAATCCACGAATCGCGATGCATCGATGGTATTGTCCCAGCCCTACAAGAAAATAAAATTTGGTTAGACATTAATATTATGAGGCAAAATGCTGAAATTGTCAATTGTCAAAATGATCTGATTTATGATAAAAACGTTCTTGTCCTTAGTGACTGCTGAGAAAAATTCTTCTAAAAATAATCACTGTACATATCGCAGAATAAAATATTCTATATATATATATATATATATATATATATATATATATATATATACACATTATATAAATTTTTTTGCAATGTAGCAGGGACGCTTGTTTCTGCCACGGAATAATAAAAAAAAAAAGATAATTTAGACTTTTTTTCTCAGAATTGCGAGTTTATATCGCAGTTCTGACTTTTTCTCGCAATTCAGACTATTGTAATTACGAGTTTATATTAGCAATTCTAAAAAAGTCAGCATTGAAAGTATATATAATTAAATTCTGAGAAAATAAAAGTCAGAATTGTGAGATGTAAACTTGGAATTGCAAGAAAAAAAGGCAGAATTGTTTGATTTAAAAAGTCGCAATTACCTTTTTTTTTTTTTTTTTTTTTTTTTTTTTTTTTTTACATTTATTCTGTGGCGGAAACAAGCTTCCATAGTGTAGCACTTAATCAGTGTGTGTAATGGTGTACAGTTTGTCCGTAACATAGTTGACAAACATGTCAGGGAAAACATATTTTACTTTTGCAATATCCAAATAGAGTTTAATGATTAAACTTTGCAACTAGCAGATATGTTACACTGATAAATATACAGGCTGAAACCAATAGATGTTTTATTGAGAAAGCATATTGTTGTGATGTTGATGTGAAATTTACCCTAAATTATAGAATGACTCAACCTTTAAATTTATATTTGTTTGATGTTAGTTAGATGAACAGTGAGTGCCTGGACATATCCAAAGCTTTAAATGAAGCGAAAAACAGTGTATAACAATAGCTGTAGTGTAAGTGCAGTTAGCACTGCTTCCTCTAGGCTAGCTTTGGTCATGTCTTGACAGCACAAGTAGGATTTGGGCTGTTGGCAGATTTTGTTTAGCGTGTAAAGCATCTGTTATATTCACCTCAGATTCACTCCCAAACCACCAGCACTGCACTGCTGTCTAATCAGAGCAGAGCACGCTCCCCCTCACCGTCACACTGCCATATGCAGAGACTGCCATTTTAAGAGCTGCATACAAACATACATAAACAACACAGACGTCCAGAATTAGGACAGAATGGGGCGACACCTGCGTGTGTTTGCACTATTAAGCTCTCAGTTTGGAACATGAGCCCACGGTTGTCGTAGTAACTGTGATGCTCTGTGTGTTGGGCAGGTGTGTGAGCTTTAATGGAGTTTTTGAGCGGGATGTGTGCGACTTCTTCTTTTTATCTGCCGGCTGTTTGACCAGAGATCAAGAGACATGGAGAATCTGAGCCACATCTCTCCTTGTCTACACTTGTGAGCTGGGTTTGAGTCAGGTGAGCCACAACGAACACTAAAATGGTTTTGAGTAAAAGCACTGGTGAATTTGCACATTTTAAAATATAAAATAACACAAATGAAAAAAATTATGTAGTGACCAAAAAATGTTGAACAAATCAAACTATCTTATATTTCCAGGGATTCTTTGAAGAAGCTCAGCCTTGCTGAAAAAACACACTTGGTTTTCTGGTCTTAGGTGGTTTAAAGTGGTCTACTAGATGGTCTCCACGATTATAGTGACCAAAATGATTGATTTCGCCAAATTTTATGTTGAAAACCATCAAACAACAAATAAAAATTAGCAGCACTATGCACTTTTTGTTTGCATAAATATTGAAATAATACATTTAACAACGACGTCCAGTTTTTAAATGACCAAAAATGTTGAATGAGTGAATTAAAACATTTTATCTACTAACTTGTTCAAATAAAGTTTTGAAACAAGTTTTATAAAATGATAAACCTTACATTTCAGTCTTTAAAGAAAAGGGAAGAGTCAAAATTATGATTAAAATTTATTTTTTTTTTTTTTAATTTGTAGAATGCACATAAGCTTATTTTCCATTAACCGGTTGAGCATACTGCCTGAACCAATTAAACTCTCTAAAAATCTACTCTCTGCCAGTAGGTGGCGCTTATGGAACAGCATAAATATAGCTGTTTCCCCGGTAACCTCCATCGTTGCGCTGACTTTATGAGGCTTTACACGGAGGTGAGATGAAAAGAAAATGCCATCGACTCTTTTCTGAAGACAGTCAGTCCCCCTCAGAGATGCATTCATTTAACCTTAATTAATTAATTAATTAATACATTCATTCATTCATTCATTCATTCATATAATAATTACTCTAAGCACTCTTGTAAAACCTCACAGCTTTCCGCCATGTTTTCACACAAAACGAAACATACGTTGCATGCTCGCCTTCGTGCTTGCTTACTGCTGGGCTGAGTTTTTCATTTCGTATTAATCAAATGAGGTTTTAATAATTACGAAACCGTAATATTAACCGTCATCTTCAGCCTTACTAAAAAGTGACCAAAACTCAAGAAAACTAGGCGACTGACCGGTGTGACCAAGAAGGGAGACCAACTAAGACCAGCAAACCAGATTAGGCTGGTTTAATCTTCTATATTTACTGTATTTTTCTGCTTGGCCTAAGTTATTCACTAAAAAAAAAAAAAAACATTTTGTAATAGTTTGCAGTTGGTTAGAGTCTCTCATGCTCACCAAGGCAGGATTTATTTGTTCAGAAATACAGCAATAACAGTACTATTGTCAAATATTACAATTTAAAATGTGTTTTCCATTTTAATATATTTTGAAATGTAATTTATTCGTCTGATGGCAGTGTTGAAGCAGCCATTAAATTAATAAACATTTATTAATTTCAATGTTGAGAACAGTTTTGCTTTATATTTTTGTGGAAATTGTGATACATTTTTTTTTTTCCAGGATTCTTTGATAAATGGAAAGTTTAAAATCACTGCATTTATTGGAAATATAAATCTTTTGTAATATTATAAATGTCACTTTTCATCAATTTAATAAGCTACTTTATCCTTGCTAAATAAAAATACCCCAAACTTTTGAAAGGTAGTGTAGATATACTTTATATTTGTCCTAAAGAACTAATTTTAGGTATTTAAGCAAACTTTTACATCAAAAGTTTAAGATCATGAGAAACATAAATTCAGTCCAAGTGTATCCAAACTTATCAACGGTATTGTGTGTGTGTATAATATATATATATATATAATATATATATATAATATATATATATATATATATATATAACCTGTGACAGAGAAAATGCCATTAAAACCAGCCATAAATCTGTTTTGCATTACTTAATGGAATAATGCAAAATATATTCATAGTTGATATATTTGCCTGGCAAATTCTCTCATTTCAGTGACTGACCAGTGTGGCATAGTTAATTCTGGGCCATGATTTTGGTACAAGTGTGGTACTAATATCATTTAATACATTTCTCTTTACATGTTTTCTTACTGTCTTCATATTTCCCTTATTTTCTCTGTCAGGAGGACCATGCTCTGCTCAGAGCGTGGGGTGGTGGAGGAATGGCTCTCAGAGTTCAAGGTGAGAAATTTGACATCCTAGCAGGCTTTAATATGGTGTTTTTTATATAGCTCAGTCAAATTAAGTCTTCCCTTCCCAAGTGATCTGAGCACAGTGTCCCATTAACCACATTTGGATTCAGAATCTCAAACACAATAGAGGAATATTTCAGTCTCCAAGTTATTCAATTCCAAGCCGATTCAGGTCGAGGCTGTGTAATGCCAACCACCGTTTCTCCTCTTTAGACCTTACCTGACGAGCAAATCCGTAGCTATTCTGGCAGCTTGCGTCTGAAGAAAGCTTTGGTTCCTGCTCTCTATGCTGTTATTCGGGAGCAGCCCTGCAGTGAGGTATGATTTATGTTTTATTTAAAAATGTTTTCAAAGGTAACTTGAAATGGCATGATGTGGGTTGTGACTTGATTTTATTTATTCAGATTATTCAGTGCTGTTATTGTTAACTAAAACTGAAAGCTCACATAAAATAAAATATAAATGTTAGATGAAAAATTTGAACTTAAAAAAAAACTGAAATAGTCTAGGCAATTTGTTTTATAAATGCTTTTTGTTACACTGGTTGAAACTTTCTACACACCCTGACAGCAATCAATAATACAAGTGGTCTACGTATTTAAACATGTACATATTCCTTCTGTGGAAGTCTCAGGACCAAAAAATGTTCATCCAATCATTGCATTTGGTCTGATGCTTTTTTTTTTTTCTCGTTTTTTCTTCATGTTGCAAAGGAGTGTTCCTTTCAGTGCCTATATTCCATACTGTCTCATTCACTTTATATCACTGTCTCTTTTTTTCCCCCTCCTTCCTCTCTAGCTGCTAGCTCCGGTGTGTCATCAGTTGTTTGAATTGTACCGGAGCTCAGAGGAGGGTTTGCGACGGTTTACCCTTCAGTTCCTACCTGAACTCATATGGGTGTACTTGCGTCATTCAGCCAGCAGAGAGCGCTACCGCAATGGCTGCGTAGAAGCCCTGTTACTTGGGATCTATAACCTGGTGAGAGATTTGTGATTGTGCTTGCATTACCTGTGATTTCCTGAAATTCAATATCTAAATTTGACTTACGGTATGTGCACATTTTTTGTTATAGGAAATTGTGGACAGTAAAGGAAATGGCAAGCTGCTGTCATTCACCATACCAACTCTCTCTAAGCCTTCAATATACCATGAGGTACGAAGTGAAGTGTAATACAAACTTTTTAATCTGACCTTTATCGGATGTCTGAGCTAGAGGAGGTATCGGTGTCAGATCAATGAAGATGATTTATCCTGTTGGTACACACACAAAAAGCAGATCTGGTTTCATTTAGCTTGGTGCAGGATACTAGACAGTAATGCACCAACCTACAAAGAGCCAGAAAGCCTAGATTTTTTACAAAACTAAGGTTTCTTGGATGGTTTCTGGGGTGTTCTGGGAGATGCAAAATCTGAGAAAACCATCTGGTTTGCTGGTATTAGCTGGTTTAATCTAGCTCTTGTGTTCGGTTCAAAATCTGGGTATGATTGTTATGCTCGGGGTCAAATTGACCCTAATTGGATTCAGTACAATTCACAAATAACCATATAATGAAAGAAAAAAGAAAAAATCTGTTAAATCAGCAAACTTTTAACATAAATACTTAACACTTTACCATAAAAGGAAAAAATATGATTTTTAAAAATGTATTTAACAACTATGTGAATATTATAAAACAGTATTATAACTAATTTTAACATTTTTAAAAACATTTTAGACAAGAAGTGTGCTTTTCCTAAGCTCAAAATTGCAAAATAATGGGTTTAATTTCTCTCAAACTGAACATGCATTAACTGGTAAAAATGTGCGCCTTTGATGCAGAGAAACTTCTTTGCATAAAAGTAGAGATGAATCGGTCGACCGACCATAAATCTAAATCGGCCAGTTCCCGATCATGTGTATGGAGCAAAAATCATCCAGAAATGGGTCAAATTGACATGCAACTTAACATAAGGGATAGTTTAATAATAATATAATGTCTTAGCTGGTTTAAGATGGTCGCCCGCCATTGCCAAACTGGTATTTATCTGGATTAGCTGGGAGGCCAGCTTGTTCATCTGAAAAGTGCCCCTTCTAAAACTAGCCAATAGACCAGGCAAACCAGCTTAGACTGGTTTAAGATGTTTTTTTCAGCAGGATAAACTCCATCTGACACTTGTTTACATGCTCTGCCAATGAAAATTGGGGGCAGTTGCGGCCTAGTTAGAGATTCAGACTTGTAATCCGAAGGTTGTGGGTTTGGGTCTCGGTACCGGCAGGAAATGTATGTCTGGGGAGTGAATGAACAGTGCTTATTTCCACTGTTATTACCCACAACTGAGGTGCCCTTGAGCAAGGCACCTAACCCCCAATCGCTCCCCGGGCGCCGCAACAAAAAAAATGGCTGCCCACTGCTCCAGGTGTGTGTTCAATAATCACTGCTGTGTGTGTGCACTTGGATGGGTGAAATGCAAGCACAAATTGGGACACCATACTTGGGTACATGTCACACATGTCACTTCACTTAAAATAAGTCCCATTTCACTAGTAATATCATATAGAATGTTTCCATTGAACTTAATAAGGCTGTAAATGCTTAATTAAATTGAATATTCAATAACTATTTTATGGTTATTATTTGTAGGCCTTAAATGAATGAGTAATTAAAGCCGAATACACTTATGTTTAACGCAGCCATCCAGCCTGGGGTCCATGGCGTTAACCGAGGGAGCCCTGAACCAGCACGACCTCATCCGGGTGGTGTACAGCGGTCTGCTATCTCAGAGAGAGACGGTCACCTCACAGAACAGGTGCGTTTTGTTTTTTTTGCCGGACTGAGGTTTTGTACATATCCTTCTGGTGGAGAAAGTAGGTTGATGTGTGGAATATTTCTGGGCATTTGATTAATCGTGCTATCGCCCGCTGGACCGTTTTATTGCCATGACTCAGCTGTTACTTTTTCCTACAGGCTGAAATGGGCTGTAATGGTATCTCAGCATTTTTATTTCATTAAATCGCTGCTGGAGCTTCCTGACAGCGAGATCCGTGCAGATGTAGTGTGATTTGTTATTACCCATTCCACCGGCTAGATACACGGCGACAGTCGCTGACTCATAATGTACCGCTGTCTGATTTGTCGATGTAAAATTATGCAGATGTCAGAGGGGGTTATGTAAAAGCTGTATGTGTGTGTGTGTCTCTCCTGCAGGTTTGAGGTGCTGTCTTTTTTAATGCTCTGCTACAACTCAGCCGTGGTCTTTATGCCTGCATCCTCCCACCAATCGGCTTGCAGAATGAGTACACGGTAAGGGGGGCGTATGAGTTCTCTTTTTCTGCTAACGATCTGGGAACATCTTGGCCTGTCTGTCACTCTGGCTGTCTCACTCTCTCTGAAATGTCTTGCTGGAACAGGCAGATATGATTAAATGGATTAAATGGAATATTGATTTAGAGAGAGAGAGAGTAAAGGGTTTCTGTGGCTGGTCATAGCATTAGTATAAAGTCCTCCATATAAACATGTCATTAGAGATTCTCTATGAATCTCACTCTTCATGCAGGCTGTGTGTGAGCGGTTACCCACGGCAGCAGCAAAAGTCGTGGAAGGAGCCGTACAACCGTGTGCGATTGGAGCCAGAGTTTATGGTGCAGATGCTGACTGCTGTTTACCATGCCATGTAAGTTGTATCTCCATTATAGCACAAGTTGTCCTTTTTTTTTGTTCCATGCCACTATTGTTCTCTAATAAGAGGGTGTTTTGATATAGATGTTGAATAATTTCTGCTGAATGCTAAAGATTGCATTGTTTTCCAGTAATTTTGATCAAATAAATGCTGCCTTGGTAAGCATAAGAGACTTCTTTCAAAAACATTTTCAACATTCAAACTATTAAATGGAAGTGTATTTCTAAGCAGCATCCAAATCTACTTTCTTTTTACATTAGTAAGAGAAGGAAATGTATTATATATTTAATTCCTGTTAATTCTCAATTAACGGTTTGAGTGGTGTGCTAATGATCTCATCTGCATAATGATTCTCTCTCCCATCAACTCCAGTTATAATGGGCAGTGGGATCTGGGGAGGGAAGCTTTGGATGACATCCTCTACCGAGCACAGCTAGACCTTCATGCCCAGCCATTACTGGTAAGTCATCAGCTCTCTGCACACCAATGTATTATGTGAAATGCTTTTGTTACAGAAATATACAGTGGGGTCTGAGACACTGATTTTTTTTTTTTAATTATTATTATTTAAACCTGGAAAAATCAGTTTTTTTTTAAAAGGAAAAAAAGTCAAATAAAGAAATATTACAACATGAAATGAAGATAAAATATTTAAGATTTCTTGGTCAAATTTCAATTTCAAACATATAAACAGATGTTTTTGCTTTCCACAAAATTCTCTTTGTATCTTTTTCAAATTATGCATGAACATTGTTATCATCAGAGCTGTGTTTGAAATCGGCCCCTATACCCTCATTCACTATTCCCTAGTGTGTGCTTACCATTTAATAATCATTTGAAACTTAGCAAACTGGCAGCTCCAGTGGTAATGGAAAACTAGCATGTATAAACCTTAAAGCTGCAGTCTGCAACTTTTTTTGGTTAAAAATGATCCAAAATAAATTTTTGAGCAAGTATATAACCAGCCAGTGTTCAAAACTATCTCATTATCTTAGCTCGATTCACAACGGTAAGCTTGTAATAATGTTTTATAATAAGAGCAACATGGTGGATTTCCGTCAAATTCGAGAATGCAGTTGTTCGTCTTTGTGTCATTATGTCATTATGTAAAGGATGGAGTCCCGTCGAGAGGCTAGTCGTTTTATCACGTGAGGATGCAGCTGGTAGCGGCACATTTAGAGTAGCTGAAATAATTAAACTTATCATTTTGATGGCGGATTGTAATCCAGAAAGATCCAAATGACAATCATCAGTGACAACTGGAGATTCACCCGTAGTCAAAAAGCAAAATACTTTGGACTGTTGAGTGGCTACGGAAATTGAAATCTACAGGTAACGCTAATACACACTAAATACACACAGTCACGCAATGCTGATGTTGTTAACATTAACAATTTGAGAACAATATAACAGTAATAATAATTTGCATGGTTTGGCATGATTCGAGCTAAGCGATCGTTAGATTTAATCACCATTGGCAGCGCAATTTATTGTAGGCCTAATGCTTTTTTCCTCAGTTGGTCAGAAAAAAAGTGGCAGAAATGTTACTTACTTGTTCAGATGATATTTTCCAGTGAAAATTCTTATATTGGTCATACTTTCAAGACGTAGAATCTGTGATTCTGAAGTGCAGTATCCACACCGGTGCGGTGACTGACAGCAAACATTAGATTCATCCGCTCTGACGAGCTGTGCCGAGGCACAACGCACGTACAGATAACTGTTCCGCATATGACTGCAATTGCAAGTTTCTAACAAGTGATGGCGATTAAAGAGGAAAAATCATGGACTGCAGCTTTAATTAAACAATTTAATAATCAATTAAAAAGATAATTATATGTATATGATATTACAGTCTACCCACATTGGACCAGTGGTTTGAATGGATGGATGGATGATTGAGCTGTGGGCACCATCTTCTGGTGGGACATGGGAATTCATTCAATATGACCCTCACAGTGCATTATAGGTATTCTCTAGCCGTTGTGTGTATATAACATACGTTATTGCAGTGCATTATGGGACTGAATAAATGCACCTGACAATGTCTATTATTGTTTCGGACACCACTACAAATGGCTGTCCTCTCAAATAGTGCCCTATATAGGGGCGATTTCAGACACAGTCCAGGTTTTACACAATCTTGTGGAATTCATACAACTCAAGTGCTGCTTCCATTAAACCAAAAGGTGGAACAACAAATATGTTAAGTAATTAAATAAAAATTCATGACAATCTTTGAATTTACCTTGTTCTCATGTTACCCTGAAAATATAATTTAAATTTTATTTTAATTTTTTTTTTTTTTTTTTATTTAATTACAAAAAACGCAAAATAGTTGCATTTTCACTGGTGGTCTGACTTTTGGACCCCACTGTACTAGTGATGTGGGAGTTGTAGTTTTTGCCACAATAAAATTGCCTCCATGTATAATTAAGTCTTTTAAGAGCAACATTTAAATTTTAATTATTAATGGAAAGTAATATTTGCATTACGTTGACCCCTGATCCTCAGGTGGCAAATGCAATTAGTCGCTCACTTCCGTCCCGTCCTCCGGAGGGCTCACGGAACCTTCTGGAGGTGGAAGTAACTCATGCTGGGAGATGCATCTCACAGGCAGCTGTCACTGCCGCCTCCATTCGTCGCCTCCGCTGGAAACGAGAGGGTACGTGAAATATGCACACACACACCACACACACAGCCTTTTATACCCATCTTTTTATTTTGGTTGCTTTTCGCTTATTTGTTTCCTTAATGATCGTTAAAATCATAATGAGAACATTAACGTGCCATCCTCAACAGTCCCTCCATTGCATCCATTCAAGCATCAGGAAGAGGAGGAGGCCATTTTTGTGTGTGAAATGTTCCCTCTGTCAGCGTCATATTTAGTTCACTCACTGTCTTCACCTCAGATTGTTTTGATTTCTCAACCACGGCTGAATTCTACGCCTCCATCACCCCCAGCCGATTCACTCCCCCGGAGAGACCAGACAATCCTGTGCCATGTGGGCGGATAAAGTGCACCATTCACCTAACCTTGCAAGGGGGTAGGCAGGGCTCAGGATCATCTCACCTTTACACCACGTCCTAACCAGACGTGATGCGATAAGATTCTCTGATTAACATGGAAAAGATACCCTTTATCGCGTGCCACATCTGGTTAGGATGTGGTGTTAGACAGTCCATACACAAGCCCTGCCCTTGTTCGTCATAGAAAGTATTAATTATAAAAATTAATATTAAAATATTATCAATATTAAAAAGACCCCACTGCATGGAAAACTTCCTCCTGCCTGTTACTAGTGTCTCCACATAACTTAGTGTATTGTGATCATTTGTGTTTAATCCTTACATTTGTGATCAATTTTGTTTTAGAAGCCTTTTACAGTGCTTGCAAGGCAAGATGAATGATTTTCCTCTTCTTTTTCATCACTACGAATTCATTTAGCTTAAGCTACTTAATGTACAGATTTATTCAAACATCGTTTTGTGGAAAATTTTGTAGTACACTATACTTTCATCTTAAAAGGAAATTCCCCTTAGATTTTTCATTGATTTAAATGTTCTGCATTCAAAATAGTAATAATATTTGCATACTGAACTGTGATTGGCCTACTTTTGGTACATTCAAGTCATGATCGTACAGTTTCAAAATTGAGTGCACATGAATACCATGTCATAATTACCAATAGTGGTCAAAAGTGATGGCCGGAGGGGAATTTTGTTTTAGTGAGCCCGTTTGATTAAACCATCAAACTATGAGGAAAATATTTTATATATTTTTTTAAATAATTTAAATATTATTGAAGAACAAAACACTAAACTTGGTTAAGGTTTTTATCTGACAAAATTATGTGGGGGAAACTATGAAACCTTTATTTTACTATGAAAAAAAAATGCTTAAAAAGCATAATCAGTTATATTTTGTTGGTTCTCTCTTGTTTTTGCATATGTTCATAAATTTCTTTGTATGACAGCTTGGCCAAATATTATGTCTGCACAATTTGGCATGTTTCATTGCTTTACCACAAATAAAACAACTGATTCATAATAAGCCCAATGTGTAAGATGATCACAAAATCGTTAACACATTTTTAATAATATTTTAATTGAGGGTGAAGATGTCAATTTTCCTTGGCTAGACATCACTTTTGGCCACTGCTGTAGTTGTCAATGTTGACTGTAATGTTTTGTGTAAAATTAATCCAAAATAGTGATAAAAATTGCTTGAATTTACTACTCGATGGACCATGTGTCAATTGCACATTTAATGTGCATCCTTTGTGCATCTCCATGTCATCCAAGATGTTTGTCTTTCTTTCTTCAGTCGAAAAGAAATTAAGTTTTTTTTGAGGAAAACATTCCAGAATTTTTCTCCATGTAGTGGGGAAAATCTTCACCGGGGTTCAACGGGTTGAAGGTCCAAATTTCAGTTTTAGCACTGCTTCAAAGCGCTCTACACGATCCCACCCGAGGAATAAGGGACTTGTCTAGCTTTTTTTTTTTAAATTATATACTTTTTAATCACAAATGCTTGTCATGCACTAGCTCTGCGATGCACCACGCATTACAAAATCACGTATGAAAGGTCACGCATGAAGTAGGCGGAAGCACCGATCCAGTGTTTACAAAGCATTCGTGCAAAGACTAATTCAAACGCCCTTTAACGGTGTATAATTTTTTATTTTTGACCGATCGTTTTGCTAGATAAGGCCCTTGTTCCTCAGCTGGGATCATGTAGAGAAATTTGAAACTGCAATTTGGACCTTCAACCCGTTGGTAGCAGTTGAAGTCCACTTTATGGAGAAAAATCCTGGATTGTTTTCCTCAAAAACCTTAATTTATTTTCAACTGAAGAAAAACGCAGATAAACATCTTGGATGACATGGTGGTGAGTAAATTATCAGGAATTTTAATTCTGAAGTGAACTAATCCTTTGAACGGTAGTGTAATTACATACTGAGTTGTGATTCTTGAATCATCTAGTCAGAGTTCACCAACAAAATTTCCCCCGTGCCTGAGTTTCCAACGTTCACATGTATATGTATGGAAGCGAATGAAGACTAGTGTAACCTCAGCTTGACACTTCAAAGACGGTGTCATGTTGTTTTCTATCAGCTGTGAGCCTGTGTTGGAGAATTAACGTGCTGAGTGTCAAAGCAGCTCAGATGCAGCATTTCACAGAGGCCGATCCAAAAGCCCAAGCTTATTTCTAAGCTCACCTAACACTATTCTGTTGCTGCCTTGCAAGCGCTGTTATTTCCTCCGGTATATTCAAATCTAGTTAATCCAACGTTCTTTTTTTCTCTGCCTCATTTTCCCCTCGTTGTGTTTTAGATGCCGACGGCGTGAGCTGCGGAAAGGACTCTTTTGACCCAGATGAAGGGTTTTCCTCTGGGGCTTCCAGCAGCAGCCAGCCCAGCAGCGTGAAACGTGACTGGGTCATAACTGGCGTTCGACCTTCCCGAGATCCGGGAGCCAGGCAGAGGGAGAGCACGTCGGCCGACACCAGAGCCGCCCTCCGAAGCCTCCACCAACGGCACCAGTCCCCTCCCCCCACCGTCAGCCTCCGTACCGCAGAGAGCAGCCGCAGCCCGAGTCCCAGCGCTCCGAGACGCTTTCTGGACCCGCATTACATCTCTCCCTTTGCTGGTGTGCCACCCAAAACCAGCAGCACGTCTTCAAGCAAGTCTCTTGACTGTACCGGCCTCAACGGCTCATCGGGACCCACAGATAGCCTGTCGCTGGGAAGCCTCAGCGCAGACAGGGCTCACTATCTGTCGGCCATCAGCTTGCAGGAGGAACGTCTTGGGCGAGCGGCGCGGAGCCAGGATCTCCTTTCCCCCGGGAGTCCGTTCTCCTCTGGAAGCCCATTGTCCAAACAGTCTCGATCACCCAGTTTTAATATGCAGATTATATCCCAGGTCTAGAATGATTTTGCTGGGCTATGTGTGTGCAAGAATGAGAGAAAGGGAGAGAGAGAGAGTAGCGGAAATGTTAACGTGCATGCGTACGAGCATGTTGTCTTACGGTGTGCGTGTGAATGTGTTTGAATGAGGGTGTGCTCATACACTTTTATTTGATCACTACATTATGCACTCGGGTTCGGTGTGGAGGAAATATTTGTTTTGCACAATGGACATATTCAAGTGTACAATGATCCGAGACTGTTTTAAATGTGCCATACAAACAAACAATAACAACATGGTGTTAAGAGGAGCAAACATTACCGTATCAGAGCAATGAAACTTCAAAAACCGACAATCACGGTCAATGCATCGAGAAAGGCCTGATAGTGCATGATCCAAAGAGTTTTATCCAGCCCAGCTGTACTGTAGGTCATCCTGAAGAAATCCTCTTCCATGTCACCGTTTCGGTTTGTGCTGATTGAGCCCGCTTACTGTTGCCTGTGCTGTCCACCCACCTTAGAAAATAAATCGTGTGGACTGCCTCAATGAAACGCTATGTCGTGAAAAAATAAACAGTATATGTTGTACTTTGGAACAAGTTTATATTTTAAATTGTGTATATTTGTGTAAATGATTATTGTACCATAGAAAGAGTATATGCTAACAGAATCTATATTGCTTGTACAGAGATAGAAAGCTATCTGCTGAATGGTGAATAAATGTGCTGTTCATGGGAGTGCAGTCTTGTTTTTACTTTATATGGGAATCAATGCAATAGATTGCATGTTATTATGTATATCATATGGTGGACATATATAACATATATACAGTAAGTTGTTGTTGTTGCTGTTTTTTGAAAGCGGTGTCTTATGCTCACCAAGGCTGTATTTATTAAAACAAAAATACAGTAATATTAAAATTTAAAATAATATTTTACTTTTTAATATATTAAAATAGAAATATAATTTACTCCTGTGATGCAAAGCTGAATTTTCAGCATCATTACTCCAGTCTTCAGTGTCTCATGATCCTTCAGTAATCATTCTACTATGCTGATTTGGTGCACAAAAATGGTGGCTGAAAATTCAGCTTTGCCGTCACAGGAATAAATTATTTATATTAACAACATGTAAAACAGTTATTTTACTTTTGAGCGGTAGTGTATATACATGTATAGACTATCTAAGAGAGGGATGCATATAATATTTAAATAATCCTATTTAATAAGAAGATAGTGCTTTGATGAAAAGGTCCAGCAGAGAGAGACGGAGGACTGAAAACACATCAATCACTGAACGTTAAAACACATTTGCTGTATGATTAAAGGGAAAACTTTAGATAAGTTTAAATTGTAGAGGGGACCACAAGATGACTAAAAATGAAATAAGACAAAACAGATTTTAAAATATGCTAAAACAGCTATAAATCAAGATGTAAGCTGAAATCATAATTCTTATTTGAATTAGTTTCCCTAACAACTGTCATTCAAGAACCAGGATTCCTATAGTTTTGGAAAATAAATGTATGAGGGAATTTTAAGTATGATTACTAGACCTGGCAAAGTCATGGAAATGAATAAAATAATGATAATAAATAAATTATATATATATATATTTTTTTTATATAATGAATATAAATTGTTCTCGTTATGTCAGGCTCTAAAATATTTGATCAGATTTAAATTGCTCTTTGTCAGTAAAAAGTAGGTACGATAACTGGTTAGAAAAGTTATGTAAATTCATTTGTTAAAAAAAGTACCCTGAAGAACATTCAGTTATTGAAACTTAAGAATTATGGAATTTAATAATTTATAATTATTTTATTTAATTATTTTAATATATTGCAACTCCCAGTTTTTGTTTCTTTGAAAAACTTTGGAGTCAAAAAGGTTGAGAACGGCTGGATAGTGTCCTTTTTAACATACAG
Source organism: Megalobrama amblycephala (assembly GCF_018812025.1). Lineage (NCBI taxonomy): Eukaryota > Metazoa > Chordata > Actinopteri > Cypriniformes > Xenocyprididae > Megalobrama > Megalobrama amblycephala. Next base: position 24,069,905 of record NC_063064.1, read on the forward strand.
CAGAGTTTGAATTTTTTAAGCGGTGGAGTTACAAAACTTCATGAAGAGCATTTTTTCCTACTTCAGCAGCAGTGAAAGCTGTTTTATATTAGACAGTCCACTCTTCACTGACACCTACTCAGACCTAGTCCATGGGGTGCTTCACAAATGGAAGGCTGTGACCAAATGCGGAAGCTCACAACAGTGTGAATGTTCGTTCCTATGGAAGATTCTTTACTGGAACATCACGTGTTGCTCAATCCAACGCATTTCATTGGCTGATTCTGAGGCGGGAGTTTCAGGTTGCGGGACATTCGTGATCCTTCTATGTATTTCAAATGAGCTCTAGTTTTTTACTAACCTTGACAACCTATACACATTTCGAAAATTGGCGGTTTTGTAGTATCGGAGTGTATTTTAAACACTTACGCAAATCTAGGGGTTTGAAAAGGGGTGTTAGTGAGATCTAAAGAACTGACAATTGGATTACCGTCGTTAGCCGCCTTATTAGAAAACAACTAACTTACTGTCAACGCGTCTCGTGCACGTTCGCTCGAGAACGTCAACTTAATCCGAGCTCGCGCTTGTCTCTTTCAACGGTCAACCTCAGGGATATCATGAGCCCTTAGATTCGCATTAAATCCGGAAACCTTGTAGAAATAGTTTTTATAACTTCACCTAGATATGGATAACTACCGCCATCCACGATTTGAAGGTTCAAATCAAGGGAGGGAGAATAAAATACATCGAAAGAAAGGATTTGGAGTCGGAGTGTCATCCCAGGGCAGTTCAAGTGGGGATGACGGAGAGAAGAAGCCTAAATTTGTAAGTTGTTTATCATTTAAAAGTGCCTCTATTATCATATCTAGTTATTATTCTAGTAAATGACCATAAGTTCCCAGTTCCCACCCTGTTTATACACTGCTGCTGACTAGTCTCTGGTACCGAATCACTAAGTTACTGTTTGTTGAGTAACGTAAGTGGGACAAAACTGACAAAAGTTTTGTGTCAAGTAATTACTTTGAATTATTCTGTTTACATTCAGATGTATTCATCTGTATTTTGGTGTACTGTCCTGGGGTGAGTTTCCCGAAAGCATCGTTGGTGAACCATGGTCGCAAGTCCCATTGAACTCTATTGGTAACGACGGAACTTGCGACCATAGTTCGCTTTGGGAAACGCACCCCTGCTTTCATTTTCTTGCAATGTGTATGTTGCCTGTCACTCTATATTGGTCAACACTGTCAGATAAAAAATAATGTCAAATAATACTCATGAATATTGACAAATGTAACATGGAATGAATGGACTCAATGATATTCAGCAAAGAAAAAAACCCTGTTAGATATTTCCCCGAATTTATTAAATATCTAACATCCCAAACAACATCCTCACATCCGGTGAAAAATGGAAAGAAGTCCTTCAAGATGAAGTGTTAATAGTACCTGGTTTATAAATGTACAAAATGTAGAGACACAACTTTGTAAAATGAATATCTTCTTTCTATCAAGGCCTAATGTTAATGTTTCTTAAAAAGAAACCACCAGACTTCAGACCATAGCAAAATACAAATAGATTAATGTATGTACGTTAGGTAACTGAACACAATTAAAACTGAATATCCACACATAGGTTTGATGTTCACAATAAAAACTTAGTCAAGTTAGTTTGTATCTGTTGTTTTCTGTTTTCTTTGTTTTTTCAGCAATCAAATGTTTTATTATATGCAAATTGAAGATAGTTCTTGAAATTGACAGCATGTGATGGCTGTTTTTAGATGGATTTAAGCAACAGCAAAATTTTTTGGTTGTGTTTTAACAGACAGCAGAGAGACAGACGGATAAAAACACACCCACACACATTGAACCTCTCTTTCAATGCCATTAACTTAGTTGTTGACTGCCAGTGCTAAATCAAAGGATAAAATTAGCTCAGGGATAAGACCGAATAATCCAGTAATGGTTTAGTGCTGGTGTAGAAACAGTTTTTTTCTGGAAGCCCACCGACCCAACATGATGAGTGACACCGTGCCAATGTTAAATAAAGTGCTTTGACTTCTGTAAATATCACCATGTGGTTTAGGTCAGGGGTTTTCAAACTTTTTAATGTCAAGAACCCCCAAATAGCTTCCTAAAATATCAAAGCAGCTACATACCCTTCAAAAGTTTTGGGTTGTTAAGATTTTTTTGAAAAAAGCATCTTAAGCTCACAAAGGCTACATTTATTTAAAGAACACAGTAAAGCACTTATATTGCGAAATATTACAATTTATAATTATTGTTTTTTTTTTAAAAACATAACTTATTCCTGTGATGGTAAAGCTGAATTTTCAACATGTCTTATTGTTATCAATATTGAAAATGGTTGTAATGCTTAATGTTTTTAATGAACAGAAAGATCAAAAGAACAATATTTATTTGAAATAACAGAACACATTCAATTTAATGTGTCCATGTTAAAATAAAAGTATTAATTTCTTTAAAAAAAATCTTACCCCAAACTTTGTTATACTTTTAGACTAGTATAATATAAAGACAACATGTTTTTGAAATGAACTAATTGGCTATAATTGCTCTGAAGTCAAAACAAGTTATTAAAATATTATCTGAAAATATTAATTTGGGTAGATATTATTTTTCACTGTTAAATACTTTTGGCAGATTATTTATTTTTTTTGTCTCTTTTTTTTTTTTCTTCCCCTAATGACCCCTTAGAACACTTTTGCAGCCTCTAGGGGTCCACAGACCCCAGTTTAAACCCCCCTGGTGCAGGTATTGAAAACTATTGTAGTCACTTTAATGTCAAAGACTGAAATGTAAATCACATTTGAAGTAAAGTTTACACTACAAGGTTTACAAATTCCTAAGCGTTTTAGTCATTTTTACCAGAGGCTTTAAAATGCATGACAATAGAAACCACATTGTACCAACATAAGGTGTCATTATTAAATAGTTTGTCTTTGTTGGAATATTTTGTAGATTATTTCTGTCAGTTGTTATGCTAAAGTATCTAAATGCAGTAAGTCTTGATTGCACATTCTTGCAGTCACTTTTTTTCGGGTGTCGTCTCGTCAGTTGAAGCAGGTACAAACACAAGGACTGTGTTTTAGCAGCTTTCCACATAAACTGTTTTCAGCTGTTTGAACATAGGGGCTTTGCTTTATTCCAAATTAATGTGTGGCATTTGTCTAACAGCTCTGAGATGTTTTCATCAACACACCCTTGCTGAGTCACAGAGTGCAAAGCATTATTGCACTTCTTTTATCAGAATGAAGTCTACTGTCAGAATGTGTGGAATGCTGTGACTGTTCGAGGCCATTCTGCAGTTTCACCCGTTACAGCTGAACTTGTACAGTTCAGAATGTGGTCCACAGGCCGACTTTTAACTCCAGGCCAGTTGCATAAACCGCTAATTCTAGTCTTACCAGTTAGCCATCAATGCTTTTTCTTTTAGACTGTTCATAACTTCTTTAAGTTATTTCCCTAAAAACGGAGATTTGCCTAATTTGATACCGAAAAGTAAGATTGAATGCCCTTTGACTAACTGCTAGTGGGTCAGTCTGTCTTAACATAATGGTTATGTTTATGCAACTGCCCCAGTAGTGGATTGTCTTGAAACTCAGTTGGTCTTTGAATGGTTACAGGCTGTGCTTGATCTGCTCCTGCCATCTCCCTGTGTCTCCTGTGTTCCCGGAAAAGACTGTATTGTCCTTTTCCTGTGGTTTCTGGCCATTTTAATGTTATTAGTGGGATTTAGTCTGCTGAAAGTTTTAGTGACCATTGACCTTGACTACTGACATATACTTCACAAACCTTATATTATCCTGCATAGCTTGGACTTCAAATCAATTTTTTAATTTTTGTAAGAAGTTAGTTCATAATTACTTCCTCTTCACTGTCATGAGAGCATCTTTTTGTGTACTGCTCAAAAGCTTTACAAATATTGTGGACAACATTTAATTCAAAATTAGGGTTTTGGCCAAAGTGAAAGTAACAGCATTAGTTGGGTTTATTGTCATTTTTACCCTGTGTAGCACAATATGAAACAACGTATGTCTCCGGAATCCATTATTTACATTGTTTTGTAGTGGAGAGGGATATTTATCAATAGTATTTATCAATCTGAACCAGAACTTGAGATTTAAGACTTAATTACAGTCTGTTTACTTATATAAAAGAAAAGCTTACAGGGTGCATTTCAAGTTCTTTTTCATTGTCACAAAATCACTATTCCTTTATCTTCTTAACAGTTACTTGGCAGCCATTATGTGTTTGGAAAAGAGCTGTCATTATTATTATTTTTTTTACATTTTATATTTTTCTTTTGGGAAAAAAAATACTGTGTAAAGTCAAGTATCTATATTAACCAGTAGGTGTCACAATAACACCACAAAAAGAAGGCTTTGAGGCAGGTATTATTTCCAAGAACATTTGAACATGTTTTCATAACCATTTCATTTTTATGCTATTACTAATTCAGGATTTAAGATGAGCTGCATGCCTGATAAAGAAAACTGAGGTGAGAGGAAGAAAGTAAGAGGAGGTTATACTTTCAAATTGAGCAATGATTTGACCTTTCTTGCTTTTTTTTTTATGCATACTTCCCAGTTTCTCCGTAATTAAAAATAAACAATTACATTGCTTTGGGCACTTCATTAACAGATGGAAAGTAAACAGTGGTTGTTTCAGTGTTTTGGTTTCCTCAGTGTTATTGTAACTTAATTATTTTTTTCTATTTAAGTTGACAGATGAATAGCTTAGAATGTCTTCTTTTTCAAGACTGACAAATGGTTAACCTTTCCCATGCCATTATGGCAGAATGTAGATGAAGGAAGATGATATGGAGGCGTTAAACCTCAGTTTGCCTTTGCAGACCCCTAGATGTTATTAACCGTTCACCCAAAAATGAAAATTATCCCATGATTTACTCACCCTCAAGCCATTCTATGTGTATATGACTGTCTTCTTTCATACGAACACAATTGGAGATATATTTAAAAATATCCTGGCTCCTCCAGACTTTATAATGGCAGTGAATGGGGGTCAGGATTTTGAAGCCCACCCCCTCCCCCCAACAAAATGCATCTGTCTGTCATTAAAAATAACACATATGGCTCCAGGGGGTTAATAAAGGCCTTCTGAAGCAATTCATTTTGTACGAAAAAAAATCCATATTTATAACTTTATAAACTTAAATAACTATCTTCCCGCAAATGACTGTACACATGCTGTGCACGTCGACTTGCGCCACAAGAGTAACCCGTGACGTGATGTATGACGCAGAATGTAAGAGTAGTGTAAGCGTAGACGCCTCTCACGGTTTAAACAAATAGGGCTGGGCAACAAACTCAAGCTCCTTTTCTCTTGTATCGAAATCCTCTGACATTTGTCTTTAAAAATTCTTGTTTTAGACTTTTAATTTGTGACCGGTGTTTTGTTTTGCTCTATCCTCTGCGCTTCTGCGTTCGTCTTTGCATCATGCGTTGGGTCAGGGGTTACTCTTCTGCCGCAAATCAATGCTTACTGCTGTCTGCTGGGAGATAGTTATTATAGTTAATAAAGTTTTAAATATGGATATTATTCTTACAAAAACCCATTACTTTGCTTCAGAAGGCCTTTATTAACCCCCTGGAGCCGTATGGATTACTTTTACGATGGGTGGATGCATTGTTTTGGGTTTCAAAATTCCAACCCCCATTTACTACCATTATAAAGCTTGGAGGAGCCAGGATATTTAAATATAAATTTAGATTTTTAAATGTATCTCCAGTTGTGATCATCTAAGAAGATAGTCATATACACCTAGGATGGCTTGAGGGTGAGTTAATCATGTGATAAGTTTCATCTTTGGGTGAACTAACCCTTTTAATATAAAGGTGAAGAGCCTAGTTAACTTTGCTGGCTAAGTGGCTTGATAATCCAGTAAGGGCTAAATATTGTATTTCAACCTTTTATGTTCTTATTTGTCCTTTTTTGTGTTTCATAAACTTGAACTACATCATAAAGTGTGTATGTCAGTCTTCAGAGTTGCTTTGTAATGTTCCTTAAACCAGAATAACTTGTCTTATCGAATGCTCAGCTGTCCAATAGAGTGATAAATTAGTTTTTGCATGTTAAGTGTGACATGTGTAGTGCATGGTAAGCTCAAAATCTCAAATGTTACTGAATTTTTTTTTTTAATGCAGCTTATGCAAGTTGGTCTAGTTGAGTCATAGACTGCTCAATTTAGCAGAGTAGGTGCAGTTGCCAGAGCAGGTGTTCAAATTTGTCGGGTGACATTCTGGGCTACCCTTCAGAAAGCATTGTCCTAGGCTAAACGTTCAGCTCCCCCATCTGTGTCCAGTAAGGGAGGGAGACGGAGCAAGAGACCATGTGAGTGGGAGAAAAAAGGATTTCGGCACAGCCATAATGCTGCATCAACAAGGGAACATATTATGGTTAGGGTCAACCAAATGGCTCTCATTACCAGCAATTATGATACCAGATTGATTTCTCTTTTGCAGACTTGCAAGAATGCACTTGGGAGGATGAAAATTCAAGGAGATTTGAGGCGGAAAGTTGGAATATATGCCCAAACAACCCCAAATAAATTCAGCTTTTATAGTTGCCGTTATATCCAGAGCCAAAACAACTAGATGGGTTTTACAGGAAGCTTTCATTCTCATGCTGTTCTGACAGCACCCTGACTTCTCTCTTCCTCCCTTCATTTGGACTGGAGGAGTTTGAGCAGCTTAACGTGAAATGTTCCCACAGTGATGGGTAGACAGTACCGCTGTGGTACTGCAGGACTTGTTGATTGAGATTTGGAAAATTTAGTTGGAATCCTGTCTGGATGTCACAGGATGACTACTGCTGTTGGCAAGACATCCACACATACAGTGAGTGTCTCTAAAATTAGTAACGTAGGAAAAGGAACAAGGACAAAAGTCAGAGAATATGAGGTTGTATGGTGAGGGGTCGAAAATGGAGGCTGCTCTTACTTCATCGAAAGGCCAAATGGGCTTACTGAATAGAACGATGTGGAGGAAGCAATTACAGAAGCTGCCAGTGATGCTCTTCTTTTATCACAACATGTTCTGCTGCCTTAATGGTGCAGTTAACTTTTGACTGACCTAAATGAAAAAGGATCTGACTTTACAAACGCAGGAAACAACAATGCCAGGGAAAGTAGCTGCAACTATCAAGGCCAGAGCAATTATATCCAATTTTCCTCATCCTTTTTCCTCTGTTGTCTTTGATTTTTTAGTTTGTAATGAAAGGTAATTTTCTTATTTCGCTTATGTCACTCAGGTCTCAAACATACTACACCTGGAGCTTTCTAAGTAAGTCGCGATAGCTTGTTTCCCTTGGTGGCTGCACTTATTACCTGGTGCGATGAAAAGCTCACTGGAAACTAAGCTGTCGTCAAGGCCAGCAGGATGTTGTCTCTTCCAACTGTAGCCTGAAATGTAGGATGTATTTTTCTTGCATTCTCCAAAGATTGTTTGATAAGTTTTTTTTTTTTTTAGCAATTTGTTCTAATACACACTGTGGCTTTTAAAAGGTACAGCATGAGTCAAACAATATCTTTGACCATGTTTTTAGAGGCATTTTGAAATTTTCACAAGGAGACAAATTGATAGTAAAGTACAAGATTTTTCAATGTTTGCTGAGAGATGCAAGAGCAAGTTTTTGGCTTTGTTTCAATCTGTCACTGATTTAGATGGCTTCTTCTGTTATAAGATTTATTTTTCTTTTGACATTTTAAGGTCATTCCTTATTTCACACATCTGCATCCAGAGATTGTGTTAACAAAAAAGTCAGTTGCTATAAATTCACTGTAAATAATACGGTGACGATGTTTCCGTTACAGGATGACATGTTGGTATACATTTTACACCTTTTATAATGTTTCCCACAGGATTTTGTTAAACTGTGGTGGGTGGAGCTGGGTCCCTCTAGGGGAGTCCGTGGGCAATTCTGTACATTTAAAAAAGATATATATATATCTGGTGCACTTTGAGAGTTCAAAATTAAGAGCTCCTCCAACCCATATTCATTGTGAACAAAGAAAAAAGTCTGTGCATTGACTTGTATCTGAACTTTAAAGGGCTTAACCCTCTTTTAGTTGTGATATAGTGTCTCATTCTACATTACACATTATACACACATAATAATAATATTACATCTATTATTATTATTATTTCTCTGACAGTAATAGCCATATATTGTAAAACAAATGCACTGAAAAATAAATTAAACTTTTATACTTAGTTTTGTCCTAATTTCTATAATTGAAAAGGAAACTGCAGTCGAGCTTATATTTCGATGGAAAACAAGTTCACAAAAGCATCTCATTACAAATCTACAAACCCGATTCCAAAAAAGTTGGGACACTGTATAAATTGTGAATAAAAACAGAATGCAATAATGTGGAAGTTTCAAATTTCCATATTTTATTCAGAATACAACATAGATGATATATCAAATGTTTAAACTGAGAAAATGTATCATTTTAAGGGAAAAATAAGTTGACTTTAAATTTCATGGCATCAACACATCCCAAAAAAGTTGGGACAAGGCCATGTTTACCACTGTGTGGCATCCCTTCTTCTTTTTTATAACAGTCTGCAAACGTCTGGGGACTGAGGAGACAAGTTGCTCAAGTTTAGGAATAGGAATGTTGTCCCATTCTTGTCTAATACAGGCTTCTAGTTGCTCAACTGTCTTAGGTCTTCTTTGTCGCATCTTCCTCTTTATGATGCCCCAAATGTTTTCTATGGGTGAAAGATCTGGACTGCAGGCTGGTCATTTCAGTACCCGGATCCTTCTTCTATGCAGCCATGATGTTGTAATTGATGCAGTATGTGGTCTGGCATTGTCATGTTGGAAAATGCAAGGTCTTCCCTGAGAGAGACGATGTCTGGATGGGAGCATATGTTGTTCTAGAACTTGGATATACCTTTCAGCATTGATGGTGCCTTTCCAGATGTGTAAGCTGCCCATGCCACACGCACTCATGCAACCCCATACCATCAGAGATGCAGGCTTCTGAACTGAGCGCTGATAACAACTTGGGTTGTCCTTGTCCTCTTTAGTCCGGATGACATGGCGTCCCAGTTTTCCAAAAAGAACTTCAAATTTTGATTCGTCTGACCACAGAACAGTTTTCCACTTTGCCACAGTCCATTTTAAATGAGCCTTGGCCCAGAGAAAACGCTTGCGCTTCTGGATCATGTTTAGATATGGCTTCTTTTTTGACATATAGAGTTTTAGCCGGCAACGGCGAATGGCATGGTGGATTGTGTTCACTGACAATGTTTTCTGGAAGTATTCCTGAGCCCATGTTGTGATTTCCATTACAGTAGCATTCCTGTATGTGATGCAGTGCTGTCTAAGGGCCGGAAGATCATGGGCATCCAGTATGGTTTTCCGGCCTTGACCCTTATGCACAGAGATTGTTCCAGATTCTCTGAATCTTTGGATGATATTATGCACTGTAAATGATGATAACTTCAAACTCTTTGCAATTTTTCTCTGAGAAACTCCTTTCTGATATTGCTCCACTATTTTTCTCTGCAGCATTGGGGGAATTGGTGATTCTCTGCCCATCTTGACTTCTGAGAGACACTGCCACTCTGAGAGGCTCTTTTTATATCCAATCATGTTGCCAATTGACCTAATAAGTTGCAAATTGGTCCTCCAGCTGTTCCTTATGTACATTTAACTTTTCTGGCCTCTTATTACTACCTGTCCCAACTTTTTTGGAATGTGTAGCTCTCATGAAATCCAAAATGAGCCAATATTTGGCATGACATTTCAAAATGTCTCACTTTCAACATTTGATATGTTATCTATATTCTATTGTGAATAAAATATAAGTTTATGAGATTTGTAAATTATTGCATTCCTTTTTTATTCACAATTTGTACAGTGTCCCAACTTTTTTGGAATCGGGTTTGTAGTAAAATGCTGTAATCGTCAACTATGCAAATGTGAAAATAATGCATAACTGGTGCCCGCTACGTTCCCAAATGCACGCTTAACTCTTTGCACACTTTGCACACTTAGCACCATGCTTGTTTTGCTGTGTAGAATAGAAATGCAATGTTTTGAAATTAATATTAGGAAAATTGTGAAGATTATTGAATGTACAACATTGTGAAAAATAAGGACCCTTATTTGAAAGCAGAATACAATTGATCACAATAAGCAAGAAGGAGAATAGTGCAAGTATAGTTTAAATGCTTTCTTAGGCTACCCTGTGGGACAGAAAGTCCATTAATATTGGAAGGCAAAAATGGCCCCTGTAGATTTAGACAGTGATATTCTATAGGGGTGACAGTGCTCAGTGTCTGAGAACACTCTAAGCCACTGCAGTAGGAGTGTCTGTATTGAACAGAGAGAGAGCACAGACTCTAGCAGCTACCGCATGAGCGTTCATGACTGGCATGATGAAAACAACTTTCTCTGACACACATACACACACACACTTGAGAGATTGTTTCTTGTATCCATGGCAACAGTGCACCATAGCAGAACCAGGGTGGTGCAGTTGAACCTGAACCTGCTGAGATATTTGTGGTGATGGTAGTGGGACACTGGCGCTCGTGATGTTCTTTGGTGAGGCCTTCAGTTTGAGCTAGTCGACAGTGCTCCTATTATGCATGCACTGCATCCCGAAATTAATGTTGATGCAACTGTGAGATTACCATCCTGATGTCTCTGATGCTGTTTGAGGATGAGGCCTGAAGAAAGTGTGATATGGTTTGGGGATGGTGTCTTTCTCCCTCGTTCCTAACCTCTTGGCCCTGTCTGTCACTCCCCTGATGCGCTGATTGCTATGCAGCTCTGAACTTGCCTTTGGCTCTTTATCCCGACCCCAGCTGTATCCGTGGAGACCAGCTGTCAGCCCAGTCAATTCCCCTCTTCTTCCTGACAGACCGCATCGCCCTTCGGACGCAAACCTGGAGATTGGAGGAAGGCCAGAGATCTGCACACAGACTGAGGCAGAGATGGATACAAATGAAGACAGACGGATAAGCAGACATGCACATGCAGATGGATGTGTCCTGGCGGAGGTGATATGTTACCCAAACAGAACAGACGTAAACTCGCTTTGGCTCAGTAACCGTATTTTTGCCTGATTTTGATATTTCTTTTGTGCCTGGCAGAGTAAATTTCAAATATAATAATTGGAGCATCCCATGAAGTTTAGTAAGATGTTTCGCCCACCAAAATTCCAACATAAATTCTCAAACCATGCAAGAGTGAATGAAATGACCTCGTACATATGAGACCGCTTGATGCATCACAATATATTGAATTGTGACATATTATGTATGCGTATCATAGTGCGAGGCAGTTGCCGATATCCAACCCTACCTCAAACACTGATATTTAATTCATTTAGCCATTTTAAAGTTTGTAACCAGAACTTCTAGTAATTCACCATGAAAAAAACTTTTTACTTTAACTTAGAAAAGGTGAAATTACAAATTGGCTGAAATGTTCTTTTTTTATTATTGAAAACTCTCTTGTTATCTAGGATAATTTTTGTTTATTTCTGCAAGGAAAAAACATATTTGGACAGAGTGATGCAATTGGCTTTGAAGTGTTTCAGAAGCTGAATAACATCACATGGACACACAATGGAATCCACATGTTGGATGATTCTTCAAATAGTGGAAATTCTGACTGTTTGAAATGTCCATGAAAAATGAAACTTCAAAATATGTTGAAATAATGTGATATTTTTCAGTCCCCCCCTTTTTTTTTTTCCTGATCGACCACATAGCTCTTTTCAGTGTCTCTCAGCAAACCACATCCCTTTCCTACTTATATTACAGCATATCATCACTCTTCTTAAATATCCGCTTCAGTCTATCATGGGCACATGCGACATGTATTCCTGTCACTCCACTCCTGCGATGTATGGAGACCAGGGTAGTGATCTGACAGATGTCAATGGCATCTGCGCACTGAGCTCGATTGCCACACTGACTCTCTGGTTTTGACGTCCAAGGTTAAGACAATCACCGGCAGGTGGGTGTGATTGAGCCTAATGGACTGCAATTGACATGATTAGCGTCTCTCACCTCTGCCGAGGTGCTACTGGATTGATTTTAATAGCCTCTTCTGGCAAAGTGTCGATGGAGAAATCTGTTTGGCATTCATGCATGTTCCGTTAAAGCTTCAGCTTGACCTTCGTGCCGATAGACCCTCTGCCACATATTCACTCATTACTCCTTCCCTCTTTTCTTTGACGTCCAGAAATTCACCTGTTTTATGTGAGTTGGCTCCTTGTAATACAGTTCTCCTCTGCTTGCTGAAGGTAGAGTACAAGATAGTGATGGTGATTGATTAGAAAGATGGTGATAAGAGAGATTGAGCATAGAATGAATAAGAATGATATGTTTAAAATATCTTTAATAGGTTTAATTGATTTGACTAGAGTATAAATGAGTAAGTTCATAAACATGCTTGCATCAGGGCTCAACAGTGTCACTCACATTTGTGACAAAATGTTTTTAGGAGCATGTGTGTAAATGAGAATAATCAGTTTTAAGAGTTTTAAGAGATTTAAGGTCATAAGCCTTAAATATCTTAACGGGATCATTACATGGATTTTTTTTTTTTCTGGGCTTGTTTATAATTTAAAGTTTAATGCACTCCTACATTTTTCAACATAGGAGCACATCTATCTTGTTCAGATCTCACCTATGTCAGTTTTATTCACTCCAGTCTACTATGTGTTTTATTTTCCTCATCTAATTAAGTCTAGCTGAAAGGAGATGGAGGTTTCCAAACAACTGTTACTGGGTGAAACCCATAACCTTGATCTGTTTTTGGGTAAACTTCTTGTTCTTTTTCATAGTGACCTTCCTATTTCATTACTGTTCTATCCAGTAACAAAAATGTTGATTTGAAGAAAATTGGTGCCAGTTTCGTTCAAAGCAATTGTTCTGCTGATTAGTGTGTATCTTATTTTAAATAAATGCGTAGAGTGTGCTCACAATTGTAAATTTCTTTGGATGTTATGAAGAGGAGGGCATGTTGCAAGATAAAAACATTGACATTGACAGAGATGACCTTTCATCGAAGGCTGATATGATGGATGGCCGATTGCAGTGACCTAATAAACACTGTTATTTATAGTATAAGCGGTGAAATGGCTAATGTTGTTAATTATGGCAATAAGTCCTTTTAATTAGACAGGTGCAGTGAGGGAGTAGAAAATACCAGAAAATTAGAGGGGGTGCAGCACAGCACATTTTATACATTTTTTTTTGCATTTTTTAAAATGATTTATCAATTTATGACTTGAATAAGGATATTTCTGCGTGCAGCTTGTTTTTAGTTGGAAGGCCTGGCGGTTCTGTTTTGTGCAACCTGATTTGTATGAATGGGACTTCTTTGCACTGAAGGTGATTCAGAGTCTGCCTCGAATGACAATCCAGTCTTCTCAAGGCTCTCTTGCTTTCTCTGCCAATTGTTGCTTTAGCCTTGTATGGAATATTAACAGAGGACTTTTCAATAACTTTGATGCTCATGCAAATTATGCCATTCATTCCAAGGGGAGCATGATAACTAATGCGTAAAGAAAATTAGTCATGTCAAACATTGGTTGCACAAGAGCTATATATCACTTATTTCTTTTATAATAATTTTCTAGAAACATGCCTGTCGCACACACTGTTTCTCTACTCTGTGATAGTCTTCCCCTCCTCATATGAGAACACACACGTAGGGCATGTATGCACTTACTGCTTTGTATGAATAAACTCCCAATTAACCTAGCTGCCATTGTAGCCAAGTTTTTGTAAAGTTTCTATCTGTTTCACTGAGAATTTTGTTAGGGGGATGTGTGTGTGTTTGTGCTTGCACTTGGCTCGAAAACCCAGTCCCCTGCCAGTTCTTGAATTGGTGACATCTCTCATGCTGGTTGGCTTCATGTAGTGTGCAATGTCTGTGGCCAACACATCTTGGTGTTTTATTTATCGGTAGGACTAGGATGGATAGATTATCTGCATTTCAAAGTGAATCTATGAATCTGTGGGTTTTTCTCTCACATTGTTTGTACTTACTTCAAGAAGCAGCAAATGATAGAAATGATCATATTACATTGCTTACACTAAAGCATCAGTTTACATTTAATGTGATAAACATTGCTTGATCCTTTAGAAATATTGTGATGATATGCTGATTTGGTGCTCATCAAACATTTCTTATTATAAAGGTTGAAAAACAGGTGTGCTGCATTTTCTTTCAGAATTCTTTGAATATAAAGTTTAAAAGAATAGGATTTATTTGAAATAGAAAACTTTTGTAACATTATAAATGTCTTTAATGTCAATGGTTAATGATTACTGTCAAGAATTAATCTTTCTTTTTGGTATTACATTCCAAATTTTTAAGTGGTTTCCGTTCTAATGAAATGTCTGCCAAATGAAAATGCTTTTAAAGGGTTAGTTCACCCAAAAATGAAAATTCTGTCTTTAATTACTCGCCCTCATGTCGTTCCATTAAGATATTTTTTTGATAAAATCCAATCGTGAGGCCTGTTACAAGTTAATTTAGACTTTTTTTAAATGCCCAGAAAGGTACTAAAAACATATTTAAAACAGTTTATGTGACTACAATGGTTCAACCTTAATGTTATGAAGTGACGAGAATACTTTTTGTGTGCCAAAAAAACCCCCAGAATAATGACTTTATTCGACAATATCTAGTAAAGGGCGATTTCAAAACACTGCGTCATGAAGCTTTGAAACTTTACAAATCTTTTGTTTCGAATCACTGCCAAAGTCACGTGAACCATTGAAATTTCAAAACACTTAACGTTAGTGTTGTCACGGTACCAAAATTCCAGTAGTCGGTACCGATACCATGAAAATTTTACGGTTCCCGGTACCAATTTCGGTACCACAGTAAAATCTATTGGAATTATTTTACTATTTTATATAGCCTATTTTAAAAACATTAAATATGATTTGGAGTGTGTGTGTTTGTGTGTGTATATATAGGCTACCTCAATGAAATAAATTTTGAAATATAAAATAAATAAATAAATAATTAAATGCTCAAACATCCATTGTGTACTGTTGAAAAAACCAGCATATGCTGGTAAAGTAGGTTTTGAAGCTGTATGCTGGTCAAATGCTGGTCCTAAACTGGTCCTGCTGGTCCATACTAGTCCTAAGCTGGTCCTGGACCAGCATAAACCAGCTCAAACCAGCATAACAGCTTCAAAACCTACTTCACCAGCATATGCTCGTTTTTACAACAGGGGTAACAGACGGGCGTGTTTATTTTAGCTATTCCGTCAGAGAAACAACACACTACAGCCTGTAAAACTATGAAATAAATATCGGTAAATAATTGTAACCTAAATAATAAGAAAGTTAAATATTATTTCAAAAAGCATTCGTTTTTTATTTCCACACAAAGACGCGTCATATATAGCCAAAGTCCCGTTATTACTTTGATATAGCCGCTTTGCGCTTTGAGAGGGATGTGGGACACAAGCAGGAAAGAGACCATTTCTCTTTAATAATATCTTCGTTATCTCCTGATGTTACAAACACCTGACACTTGTTGTAAAAGGTCTGAAGAGCGTGTTTTATCCTCCGCAGGGGCAAGACATTCAGGCTATGTGTGATTTAGTGCTGCCAGAGAAAACGAAAGTAAAAATCACTGGTGTGTGAAACGCGCTATAGACAAATAAACTTGACGCGCCTTATAAAGTCCAATAACGAGCGCAAACTCTGTTAAATAGAAACTGACGTGCAAGCAAAAAAGTTTCTGTCCTACGGTGTTTTTTTCTACTTTACCACAGTAAATAATGCTAATAGCCTATAATAGGCCTAAATGTGAACGAAAGAAACGTTATAATCCCCTGCGTGAGTGAAGATTTGGGAAAAGAAACAGATTCCATGTTCAGTTGAATAACTAATGGAATATTGTTAAATTCTCTGCTAATCAGGTGACCAGATCGCGATTCGGAAAACAGAATACGAAGCTTAAATGTATGGACTCACGCACCTCTCTTATTCGGTATTAACCAAAATGTTTCCATGGCTGCGATGTCACATTTAATTGCTAAATACTGGCACAGCCCTATCAGTGGGTACCGAATATACCCGGATTCTCGGTACTACCGGTACTACAGAAATGCTGGTATCGTCACATTTTCAAAATTTCAGTACCGACTTGGTACCGAAGTACCGGTACTTTTGACAACACTACTTAACGTAATGAAGTCTCGTTTACTGAAATCACGTGACTGGCAGTTTGATACACGCTCCGAACCACTGACTTCTGATGGTGACTTTTCCAATGTGGTAAAAGTTAGAAGAAGCACTGATGTTGTCTTCAGTAAAAATAGTCAGGCTTTCTTTCTGACTGTAAAATTACTAGCAAACTGTCAAGCAACAATGTTTTATTTATTCGCCGAAGACAATTTTTTGTATGCATTTAGTGCATGGTGATTTTGTACCTTAGCTATAGATCTTTTAACCTTTTCTTATCGTCTTCCATACAGTATTTGCTGAAACTACATTTATATACTTCACGAGCATATACAGATTGACCTCCATAACTCATAATCATCTTTCCTCTGGTCTTCATCTTGACTGTAGGCGGTTAGCCCGCCATTCGTTGGCTGAGGTGGAGCAGACCTCTGGCTGGCCAGGTGGTGGATGGGTGTGTTGATCTCATTAGTACACCTGAACTCAATCCCTGCAGTTCGCCTACTTTCTAATGAGGATCTCCCACTGCTCGCCCTTCTTGACACACAGACTGTTTTTGTTTGGGTTTGCCTGGTCTCCAGTCAGAATGGTTTGCCCTTTCATAGAGCTATATTTCCAACCAATGTACAGTATAAAATTTCAATGTCTGCTTTGTGATTATACCTTCTTTTCTCTCCAGCAAAGGGTTTCAGCTGATCAGAATGCTTCTTGTGAATGATTAGCAGGAAGTTTGCTCCACTATTTGCTGAGATAACTCAACTCATATCAACTCTAAGGCAGACTGTTAAAGTTCAGTGTGATTTTGCATTTGTCTGCACAGAATGAATTGAGTGTATGTGCTTAGAGAACATGATAATTATCTCACCGCTTATTCGTTCAAATGAGTTTGTATCGGGGCAAAGTTTCATTTGAATGAGTATGCAGATGGTGGTTTGGCTGAAGGCTGTGAGAAAGATGGTGGGGAGTTGAATAACTAAACAGCAGTAGTCTAGACACGCCCCGGTGGCTGTGAGAGTCTTCTTCCATTGTGTGAAGTTATTTAATTTCTGAAACATAACTCTTATGTTCTCAAGTGCTTCACAGAGGGATCCTTGAATCTGCTGTTTCCTTTCAGCCATTAGTGGAGAAAGAATTTGTTTTCTGTTTTCACCCAGAAGAAGCGCTTTACCGTACTTTTCTGTGAGAACTGATGTTTTGTGATCTATATTAGGGCTGGACGATTAATCAAAGTAATCGAAACTGAAATTCAGAACCTCTAACCGCTGTAATTTTCCCATGTCGGTTATTTTGTTTTTTTAATCCTCAAGTCAAGTCAAGTCAAGTCAAGTCAAATTTATTTATATAGCGCTTTTACAATTGGTAATTGTTTCAAAGCAGCTTTACATATTAGAAGCACAGAAAAAAGGGAAGTGGTTAAAAATAAGCTGTACAAACAAGCGTGGTAATATGTAACATATACAAGATGGTGCTACATTAAGCCAATGTCGGCTGACTCCCAGGGGTGGAAAAAACCCCCTAGGAGAAAAACCCAGCGTGCTAACACTGGGAAAAAAGTCCTAGGAGGGAAAAAACCCCTTGGAAGATATATATAATATATGTAAATGGATATGGAGATCAAAATCTGAATTATACATTTTTATTATAGAGATTAAAAATAGATTATATATAAATATATGTAAGCGGATACGGGGATTAAAAATCTGAATTATAGATGCAGCCAGAACTGGATCTGTAGGCCCATTGTCTCCTGGGCTACGTTGTAGTCAGGTCCAGACACAGGTTCTCCATCTGATCTGGATACGGCCTGGATCCAGCACCCGGCAAACCTCAGGATAAGCAGAGAGACAGATATTAGCGTAGATGCCATTCTTATTCTGATGTACAGGTATATCTAGTGTTATAGGAAATGTTCTCGGTTCCGGCCGACCTAATTATTGCAGCGTAACAATCCTTTAACGGATTTGAAAAATGTTAATGTATTGATAATGTGTTATGTGTATGCAAGAGCAAAGAGATGTGTTTTTAGTCTAGATTTAAACTGACAGAGTGTGTCTGCTTCCCGAACAATGCTAGGAAGATTGTTCCAGAGTTTAGGTGCTAAATAGGAAAAGGATCTGCCGCCTTCAGTTGATTTTGATATTCTGGGTATTATCAACTGGCCTGAATTCTGAGATCGCAATAAACGTGAAGGACTATAATGCATTAAGAGCTCACTTAGGTACTGGGGAGCTAAACCATTTAGAGCTTTATAAGTAAGTAGCAAGATTTTAAAATCTATACGATGTTTATTAGGGAGCCAATGTAATGTTGACAGAACTGGACTAATATGGTCATACTTTCTGGTTCTAGTAAGAACTCTAGCTGCCGCATTTTGGACCAACTGTAGTCTGTTTAAAAGCCGAGCAGAACAACCACCCAGTAGAGCGTTACAATAATCTAGTCTTGAGGTCATGAATGCATGAACCAACTGTTCCGCATTTGTCATTGAGAGCATATGTCGTAATTTAGATATATTTTTTAGATGGAAGAAGGCGGTTTTACAGATACTAGAAACATGACTTTCAAATGAAAGATTGGTATCGAAGAGCACACCCAGGTTCCTAACTGAGGACGAAGGTTTAATGGAGCACCCGTCAAGTGTTAGGGAGTATTCAAGGTTTTTTCGTGAGGAAGTTTTTGGTCCAAAGATTAGGATATCAGTTTTTTCTGAATTTAATAATAAGAAATTTCTTGTCATCCAGTTTTTAATGTCAGCTATGCATTCTGTTAGTTTTGTGAATTTGTAGGTTTCGTCAGGGCGCGAGGAAATATAGAGCTGAGTATCATCAGCGTAGCAGTGAAAACTAACACCATGCTTCCTAATTATCTCTCCTAAGGGCAGCATGTACAGAGTGAAAAGCAACGGTCCTAGTACTGAGCCTTGTGGTACTCCATATTGAACTTGTGAGCGATACGACATCTCTTCATTAACTACTACAGACTGATAACGGTCAGATAAGTACGATTTGAACCATGCCAAAGCAATTCCACTAATGCCAATATAGTTTTCAAGTCTTTTTAAAAGAATGTTGTGATCGATAGTGTCAAAAGCAGCACTGAGATCTAATAACACTAATAGAGAAATACAGCCACGATCGGATGATAAGAGTAGATCGTTTGTAACTCTAACGAGAGCAGTCTCAGTACTATGGTATGGTCTAAATCCTGACTGGAAATCCTCACAGATTCCATTTCTTTCTAAAAAGGAGCACAGTTGTGTTGAAACTGCCTTTTCTAGTATCTTTGACAGAAAAGGTAGATTCGAGATTGGCCTGTAATTTACTAAATCTCTCGGATCTAGTTGAGGTTTTTTAATAAGAGGTTTAATAATAGCCTGCTTAAAGGTTTTTGGCACGTATCCTAGTGTTAAGGATGAATTAATTATATCAAGAAGTGGACCTACGACCTCTGGAAGCATTTCTTTCAGTAGTTTAGTCGGCATTGGGTCTAACATACATGTCGTTGATTTTGATGATTTGATAAGTTTAGATAATTCTTCCTCTCCTATAGCGGCGAATGATTCTAGTTTTACCTCAGGGACACTACAGTGCACTGTCTGAAGCGAAACTGTGGACGGTTGCATGTTTTTAATTTTCTCTCTAATATTATCAATCTTGCAAGTAAAGAAGTTCATAAAGTCATTACTGCTGTGCTCTATGGAAACGTCAGCAGTTGAATCTCTGTTTCTAGTTAATTTAGCCACTGTGTCAAATAAATACCTAGGATTATGTTTGTTTTCTATTAAGAGATTTGAAAAATAAGTAGATCTAGCATTTCTTATAGCCGTTCTGTACTCAATCATTTTTTCTTTCCACGAAAGGCGAAAAACTTCTAGTTTTGTTTTCTTCCAACTACGTTCAGTTTTTCTAACAGCTCGTTTTAGACCCCGAGTGTGCTCATCATACCACGGCATTGGATTAGTTTCCTTAATCTTCTTTAGACGTAAAGGAGCGACTGCATCTAATGTGCTGGAAAAGAGAGAGCCAATAGTTTCTGTTGCAGCATCGAGTTCTTCTAAGTTGTCAGGTATACTAAGGCGATGAAACTGCTCGGGGAGATTATTTATAAAGCAATCTTTAGTGGTAGACGTGATGGTTCTACAATATTTATGGCTGGGTGGTGGTTTTGTAGCCTTGGCTAATTGTATTATACACGAGACTAAATAATGATCTGATATATCATCGCTCTGCTGTAGAATTTCAACAGCATCAATATCAATTCCATGCGACAGTATTAGATCTAAGGTATGATTACGACAATGAGTGGGTCCTGACACGTGTTGTCTAACTCCAATAGAGTTTAAAATGTCTGCAAATGCCAATCCAAATGCGTCTTTATTATTATCTACATGGATATTAAAATCACCAACAACAAGGACTTTAATCCTGTTAATACTTCCCCATTAAAAAAACATACTACTGCATGTGTAGCCATGTGACTTTGCCCCGTCCAATCAGTGTCATAAAAGCAACATGGAGGTGAACGCCGGTTCGACACGTAGTGATGGCGCGTGAGCGGTGAGCCTTTCGTCTTCACTAAACTTTGTCAGTTGTATATGTTTTAAGGTTTGCCAGTTTGGACATTCAAGCGATTTTAGATGATCGGATGTGTATTATTATATCGAGCTACCATGCTCACGCAGCTGCATTGTGGCACGAACACTCATACAAACAGTTGCTGCGCAAAGTGTGAAGATCGCGCGCACAGAGGAAGGCAGAAACTAGTTGTCAGCGCTGTCCTGTGATTTATCACTAAAGTAGCTTAGAAACTCAAAACTTATTATAGCATATATTTTTCTACTTTTGAATGAACTATTTACAACCCACAGCTTCACAATTAATAGAGAGACGGTATAATTCACACACGCAATCGCTCTCATTACATACTGGTACTGTGCTAATTTATCTTTATCTGATTTACAACGAGAAGAAATCTGTAAGAAATGTTACAAACCCTAGATAAAATAACTGCTGATAGTGAGCTGTTATGTCGGATCACTCTTTCAGTAGGAAAAAATATCCCAGCTTTAATAGTCAATCATATTTACAGTACAAACCTTGTGAATTAGTGAACTATAAGGGCCAAAAAAACAAAAACAAACAAAATAATCATTCATTAATCGTAATCGAGGTAAAATGTTCAATTAACCCTCTGGAGTCTGAGGCTGATTTGGGGCCTGGAGAAGTTTTGACATGCCCTGACATTTGTGCTTTTTTCAGTTGTTCATAAACATATTAATGACACAAGTGTCATTACACTGTATTCAGCACAAACTAGGCTACCATAATATGTGAGGAACATGTGTGTACATGTTTGTGTTTTTGAAGGAATAATGTTTATGCGTGGTTACTGAAAAAACAAAAAACTTAAGTCACTGATATAAGGCCAATAAAAGTATATTAAATCTGTGTTCACAAGACTTTTGGGTATTGAAGGTTGTAGACTAGAGTTTTTGCTTCAAAATTATGTAAAAATTATGCTGACTACTCTTTCATTTATAACAATATACTGATTTAGTTTTTGTAAGACACTTTTTGCCAAGAAACACGGTATGCGAGGAGGCGTGAATCTCCATGAATAATGGCTCATTCTCACCTGTGAAGACAAAAGAATTGAATAGTAATGACCTGAAAAGACTTGCATATTAATGAGGCATTTCAGTCAGGTAGGCTGTGAAAAAAAACTTCTGTGATGTCTCAAGCTCATCATGGTATATGAAACATACAGAAAAATTTTATTACAATATAAAATAATGGTTTTATATTATACTTTAAAATATAATGTATTTCTGTGATGCAAAGAGTCTGAATATAGGCTTTTAGTTTAAAAGCATGCACATTTGGAGAAATATAGGATTCTCATATGTTTATGTCAATTTTCTATACAGAGGAGTTATTTTTTATTTAATATTCATTGTTATCTCTATGAGCGCTGGTGTTTGCAATTCATACTGCAGCCGGAGGGCGCTCTGTGCATTTTAGTCCACAAATTCACCTAAGAAGAAGACGATATTCCATGAATGGTGTTTACCAATTCATACTACAGCCGGAGGGCGCTAAAGAAACAAAAACTCACTTAAAACTTATCAATAGAAGAAAACAAACAGGAATTTACTGAATGTCTTCCAGAGATCGCTAACCATGGCTTTTTCATCCAGATAAACAATTTTCAAGGCAATAAATACACGATTGAGATGATGAATGCATGTGTTGTCTCTGAATTTGCCTGTGAATAGCGCTGGCTCCGTGGGTGTGGCCGCATTAGTGGGTAATGAGCTGAATCACGGACTTCTGACATGGCTCTCTTTTCATACAGATTACATAAACACAGAATGTTTGTTTTCTTGTTGACTTGCACGATTTAAAACCTGACATTTCAACGTTTTGTTAGACATAAGTATGAATTTTTTGTGATTAGTATTCACTAAGTTACACTTCATTTTCTGAGAACTATCAGATTGGACTTCGTTCAGAGGGAGATGAGAGATCACGCATCATGTTAGTTTTCTTTATTTTACAAAAAGCACAACATTTTGTTTTTACTCTGAGTATATACAAATAAAAGGAGATATTCTATAGTTTCAATTGATGTATTACTTATGTTTCTATGACAAAAAATGACGGAGTATTTTAAGTCTGTTTTGCTGCAATGTGAAAAAAAACCTGCAAAACGCGCCGGCGCGTTTTTAGACCTCAGAGTGTTAATTGAGGTTTTGATTTTAGGCCATAATCGTCCAGCCCTAATTTATATTAACTTATAGAAAGGAGTTGATAGAGTTGTGGTTCAGGCTCAGGGCAGGTTCCATAATTGCTGTGCCATGGTAACCAGGTTGATCCAGGAGTATTTTCACTGTGGCAAGATCATATGTGATCTGCATCATAATTTTGAGTTGTTTGGACCCAGAAAGGCATTTTGAAAGTCTTTGCTTTCTAATATGATATAATTGTGTTTCTGTTCCAAACCATTGTCAAAATATAATCATTTAAATGGTGGCTGTCATAACTTGGCCTATAGAGATTCCAAATAATTTTCAAACATTTTATTTGATAGAATTGGGAGAATTAGAAGATTCAGAAGTTTGGGGTCTGTAATTTTTTGTTTTGTTTTTGAAAGAATTCTATAATCACCTAGGTTGCATTTATTTGTTCAAAAATACAGTAAAACACACAATATTGTGAATTATTAGCCCCATTTCACACAGTAATCCCAGTATATTACCATAAAATTACCAGAATTACTTTACCAGTAAATACACAAATATGCTGTTCACACAAGCAATGGTGTTCTGGCTTTTTACCGTTTAAGAGACCATTCACACGTCAGCAGCAAAATGCTGGTAAATTCTGTAATGTCAGTCATCACAAATTATCTTTAAATGCTGCTTCGTTGTCTTCATTCATCTGCATGAGGAGAGGTGCTTTAGTTTCATTATCTGTTCAATTTGCCAATATTTTTTGACGTCCGAGTGATAGGCGTAAGAAGATGAACAAACAGAATGTGTTTTTGCTCTTAAAAACTAAAATTATAGTATTCAACTGCAGAGCTGCAGCGCTGATGAATGGAAAAGAAGGCAGTTTCTCGAGCATGACATGCTGGAAAAAGCTGTGAGACGTGACACTTCGGATGTCCATCTAGCGCATATTCACATAGAAAATAGCACAGAGTAATTAAGTAATCTCCATAAGAACATTATGATTGGCCCAAAGCAGACTTCTTACAACATCGGGTTCTCACTTTGTACATGCTCATACCAGTAATCTGCATTCTTTGTACACACACAGCATCATATTGGTAATTTTTCCCCCCTATGATTCGATTAAATAGTTTAAAGGTCCTGTTTTTCGTGGTTTTTTGAAGCTTTGATTGTGTTTATAGTGTGCAATATAACATGTGTTCATGTTTTGCGTGTAAAAAAACACAGTATTTTTCACATAATTTACTTATCTGTATACCGCTGTTTCCACTGTCATAAAAACGGGCTGATGACTTCCTTGTTCTATGAAGTCCCTCCAGAAATACGTAACGAGTTCTGATTGTGCCAGCGGTTCCTGTGTTGTGATTCGACAGCAGCTTAGCGCTCCTTGCCTGGAAAGGTCACGCCTCTTACCATAACGTGGAGATGCATGCTCTCAGTGTTATTGTAAACATAGTTTTACATGTGGATTATAATTTTCGGTAACCGAGTTAAATATAAATTGTAACCATTGATCTCTAAGTACAGCGTCCCTGGGAAGGCCAAACAAAGGTGATTGGACTGCGGGATGAAAATAACAGCGTTTCGATGACATGGCGACTAGGGCTGAAACGATTAGTCGACATTATCGACAACGTCGACAATAAAAAATTGTCGACAAATGTTTTTGTTGTCGAATAGTCTCTTGATCTCATACGACCTATTTGAAGGGCCTGCAATAACGCGGTGTAACCAGTGGGGCGCTGTAGCGCAATACTGTAATGCAACCCTCCCGGATCCAGTCCAATAAAAGAAGTCAGCGCTTTGGAGAGCATAGTGCAAATGAAGTCGAACCCGTGAAATGTGGGAGATTAACATAGCATAAACATAACAAACATAACGTTTAGCATAACTACAGAATACTGTCATGCAGGGCCACCAACTCTCATTCAAACTCACTGTTCTCACGCCACGTTCATTTTCTCACACAGTGAAAGATGCATCGCAGAGCAAAGAGGACACAGACAACGGCAACGCACCGACAGATCAGGTTACTTTTGATATAAAACTAAGTCTAAGCTTTTAAATTCAGTCAATATTACTACGGGATTCAAACAATACTTGTGGTGGTGACGCTGTTTAACGTTGTGTGGCAGATCGCTGTAACACCTCGGTTCAAGCGGCATGTGAACTTATTCCTCTCTATTACAGCGCGAAATAAACATGAATAAACATCAAAAAGTACTTACTGAACTTACTGAAATGAATCCATCTCTATTGTAATCACTTAATCGGAGTTTTAACCGCAGAAAGAAGTCAATAAAACTTGCAAACAAATATATCACACAAAATGTAACATTTACCTCAGGAAAGCCATTCAATGACCATAAACTCGATAGTTTGTGTGTGTGTGTGTATGTATATATATATACAATATATATATATATATCTCATATTATATATTATATATATATCATATATATATATATATATATATATATATATATATATATATATATATATATATATATATATATATAATATGATATATAATATGTGTGTGTATGTATGTTGTTGTTTCATTTTTCAAAAAAAACCCCACATAATTACATTATATTTTTTTAACCTGAAGGATATTGGTCTATTCAGTTGGCTTGAAAATTATTAAAAATACACTTTTAAAAGCTGAAGTGATTTCCTTGTTTTATTTACTAGTTAAAGTACAGTATAACTCAATATTTTAACTAATTGCTAAAGTAGAATAATCGAACAAAGCTTACTGATTAGCCAGTGCAATAATCGATGATTAGTCGATTAATCGTTCTAATAATCGATAGATTAATCGATTATCAAAATAATCGTTTGTTGCAGCCCTAATGGCGACAAACACACTCTACAAACGCAACTCTTGCTCTTCTCCGTGGGAGCGCAACAAGACCACGCCCCCTTTTTTTGTGTATTCCTGTGGGCGGAGGTTAGTCAAAAAACTGTTTTAGTGACGTCATTAAAGAAGGAAGTAGAGGGATGTAGTCCAAACTGGCCGTTCGGTGTAGGCGACTTCTGTTAAATAAAATATCTCGCTTGGCATTGAACTTTGAGCTTTAAAATTTTACAGATTTTATTTATACTCTAACAACAACATTACACACTAACTAAAGTTTGAAACATGGGATCACGAAGAACGGGACCTTTAATATAATAATAATAATAATAATAATAATAATAATAATAATAATAATAATAATAATAATAAACTTGTGTAACAGTTCTTAATGTCACTTTTGATAAATTTCTGCTTAATCAAATTACTCTTTAAAAAGTCTTATTGACCTCAAACTTTTAATATACATTATTTTTTCAATTTGATTTGATGCTTAATATAATATAATATAATGCATATATTTCACAATAAGCACTACATCAGTGGTTCCCAACCTTTTGTCCATGAAGCCCCCCCTCCATACATATAAGAAACCCTGAGGACATGCAAATTCACTTTCTACCAGAAGGTGGTGTTTATGGAACAGCAGCAATACACTGCAAAATATGCTTACTTCTTACTTAGGATTTAAAATAAATATCTTAAATAATAATAATAAAAAAAATCTTAAATCAAGATGCTTTTACTATATAAATAAAATGACATAAGATATTTTTTCTTGTTTTCTGGAAAAAAATCAAAATGTGAATTTTTGCTTAAAACAAGCTAAATTATCTGCTAATGGGGTGACAAAAATCTTGTTTCTGTTTGGGACAGTGACAAGAAACAAGATTTCAAACAGAAACAAGATTATTTTTCTCACCCCATTGGCAGATAATTTTGCTTGTTTAAAGCAAAAACTCACTTCATTTTCCAGAAAACAAGAAAAAAATATCTTATGTCATTTTACTTATCTAGTAAAAGCATCTTGATTTAAGAATTCTTAGATATTTAGACTGGAAACAAGACAAAATACTAAATAAGAAAATCATTTTTGCAGTGTAGAGTTCCCTTGGTTACCTCTGTAAAGTCAGTTCCTTCAGAAATGTATTCATATAAGCCCCGACCCCAATTTAATAAGTAGAATTGTCTTTCAATATTCTGAGCTTCGCAACTGTGAGCTTGCTCTCCCCGGTACAGTATTTTCTCTCCTCTTCTCTTTGCGTCCGTCTCCAGCATGTCCCATCTCTAGCCTCTGTTAACGTCCACACAAATTACATTTTTGGAAATGATTGCAATGCATGTTGTGTGCAAGTCCTGGACAAAAAAAAACGGAACTGGCCGTTTCTGATTGATGGTCAGTAGACCGGTGCATCTCTACTACTGGCAACCCTTCACCTGAAGCTCTAATGAAGAGAACACACTCCCATGTTAGGGAAAGAAGAGAGTGGAAGAAGAGGTGTGGTGTTTTTTAAAAAAATTTTTTTTATAAATAAAGTAGTTTGAACCATACACAGCCGCTGCTGACTTTTCATTTTTGCCGCAGCTCTCACAGCCGGTGTGAACAAGCAAACGTCTTTTGCGTCATAAAAATGTGATCTGTTTATGTGATCTGCAAGATGAGAGACCACCTATAGAATCAAAGGAAGTAATTGACAACATTTTCGGATAAGTTGCCGATCATTTGGAGCATTCCTAGAAACTATACAAAAAGGTTTTTCGTATTCATGTTTGACCTCAAAGCATATAAACTCTCGCGCCCCCCTGCAAACTGTGGCGCACCCCAAAGGGGGGTGCGGGCCCCAGGTTGGGAACCACTGCATTACATATTATTTAAGCGCTATGCCCTACAATGATCTGTTACGCCACACTACCTAGCATCAAAAAGCATGTCATTTGACATTGATAATTTAAGCTGAAGTGATTTGAAAGCAGAGACTTCTGATGTCTTTTGGTGAAAAGGTTAAAAACTACACATTTGTGACTGTATTTAGCATGCTAATTGTTGTCCAGGTCACAACAATTGAAAAAGGTGCAGAAATAGAGAAGCTTGTGGAAAAGATCTTGGTTATGTAACCAAGCTGTTCACACAGAACGCATTTTCTGTGCTGCTTTTTCTATTTAAACATTCGTTAGACAGAAGTGTTTGACCATTGCACTCGTTTCTCACATGAGAGCTGCATATTTAGAAAACCATGTAAAGTTAAAAGAAGTTAAACTTAAAAAAAAAAAAAAAAAAAAAAAAAACACGTTTAGAGACTTGGCTTTTTTTTTAATCAATAATCAATTTACAAATTTATATTTGATTTATAAACGTTAGTTTAAACGTATGCGCTTATGTAGTCATGTTATTTCATTGCTTTATAAACAATTTAATGCGGTGCTTTAATATTTTGCTCATTGCGCCCTCTTGTGGCCTCAAGATACAAGACAAAAGCTTTTTTTCCCCTACCTGAAATTATGCTTTTTAAATTCGAATTTAGTTTTTCAGCCATTTTTACAGCCCTA
Organism: Megalobrama amblycephala; assembly: GCF_018812025.1. Taxonomy (NCBI): domain Eukaryota; kingdom Metazoa; phylum Chordata; class Actinopteri; order Cypriniformes; family Xenocyprididae; genus Megalobrama; species Megalobrama amblycephala. The sequence continues at coordinate 24,098,252 of NC_063064.1, forward strand.
GTTTAGCTTTAGCTCTGAGGAAGACAGAGTTGCTTTCCCTGATAACTGTTCCTGAGATCAGTTGAATTGAAGCTAATCCTGTTGGCTGAGCTGCCATATGCTGGTCCTCAGCAGAGATCGGGAGGTTGAGGTTAGCTATATGAACTGCAATTAGCTCCTTGCTTCCAAGGTGTAACTCCTCTAAAATGACAACAAAAAGTTAGAAGGGTGTAAAGGCATCATATTCAGGCCCTGGAATTTAGCTACATTTTTACATGGGTTACAAAATCTTGATCTTGCAAATGAATTAGTTGTGAAATTTGATTTAATCCAGTGTGAATCACTTCAAGAGCTTTTAAAATTCTTAGTTGCCATACTGAGTACAGGGGATGGAGGACCACCTGATATTTAGATAATTATAAAGCAAATATAATTACAGCCAAGTAGCACAAGATGTATTTGCTGTCTCCGTTAAATTGAGTATGACAATGACTTCTTTTTAATTGCATGTTTGTGGTATGTTTTAAATAATTGAGAAAACAAACACTGTCAGAGTGAATGCCAAGTAGATGGAAGGTTCTACAATTATAATATAGGCTTGTGAATGTTTTATTTATTTATTTATTTATTTATTTTTCTCTTTCTTTCATGGGTGTATTTCATCCAATTACTTTTTCCTTACATTATGTTTTTTTGTAATGTTTTTATTTTAAAGTCTTAATATCTACAGGTTAATTATCTTTTTTTCTTTCTTTTCTCTGTAAAGTGACAGTGCAATAGGCACCATTGGGCTGTAATTGTTAAACTTATAATGCTGAATTTTAAATTAATGTTGGTTTACTGAGTGCATTGTGAAGTTGAAGGCATTAATTTTTGAACTAGTAACGTTCTATATGTGTAGACTATGTATAGTTTTTTTTTTTTTATGAATGTAGAAAAGCAATAGGAAACTTGCTTATTGCCATTGGATCCAAATTGACATGGTTTATTCATTATTTGAGATTTTTTTTTTGTTGGTATAACGGTTTTCTCAAAAGTCTTTCAGAAGGTCACTTGTCTTGTTTCTGGTATTTCATGCTAAGTTCAGTAATTGAGAGGTTTCTGTGATTGAGAGGTTTTGTGTTTTTGGAGGTCTGTGTTTCTTTAATGAAGGTCATTTCCCATGCACAGACTTTCTGATTGATCACCAGCACAGCATGTTTACACTGAAGCATGTGAATTTGTTTTGACTCCATTAATGAAGTAAGACTGATGGCTGTGATGCTTGGCCGAGCCACCAATAACTGCACTCTCTGTGTGTGTGCGTGTTTGACTTTTGTGTGTGCCACTAGCTGAATTAATAGTGCATGTAAATGTTTAAAGGAAGGTTGTGAAAATGTAGATTTGGATTTTGACTGATTATAATGCCTGCCATCTGGGATGGAGTCGAACTGTTTGCATGAGCCGTGCTGGGTTACTGCTAAATAATCCAATTCTCCCTCTAATGGAGGACTGGAAAGAACCTAGACTAAGAATACAGGCAAAATGTGCTGTTGTTTGTTTGCTTTGTTCCTCCTTATGAGATTTGGCAAACCATTCCTCTAAAGAATTTCCAAAATAAAATACCGCAACAGCATTAGCAAACATGCTTTTCCTGAGCACCGCGAAAGCCGTTTTTCCTCAGCGCACAAGAGCGATCCAAAGCAACAGATGGGTCTAATTTGGTCCTTAATCCAACATGCAGACATTCCAATTGCATATTAGCACATTCATATGTCACCAAGGAACATTTTCTCATTTACAATTGCCTATGAAACTTTTGTCTTTTACACAGATGGCAGCATGCAATGGTGAGCTTGTAACCATGGAGAGCAGTTACAAAATTGCACTGCATGCAATTCAATTCTCCATCTTGAATTTTACGCCTCATCTTTTTGTCACTCTTATTCTGAATTGGCCTTTAATGTGCATAGAGCACTGTGCTCAGGTCCCTTAGTAATTGTCAAGGGATGGCGGTGTAGAATTAAATTAGAAGGCTTCTTCTCTCTCGTCTTGATAATTGCATTTCCAATTATTTCTTCATACATGTATATTGCAGGCATTTCTTCACTTGGACTAATCAACAGATTTGATCTGAGAAAGATGATACAGTTGAAAAATTTAGAAGCTAAAAAAACTTTCTCTCTCTCTCGCACACACTCACACACACTCACATGTTGTGTTTCTGTGAATTGTGGGGACTTTCCATAGGCGTAATGCATTTTATACTGTACAAACTGTATTTTCTATCCCTCACACACACTCACTCACACACTCACACTCACACACTCACACACACACACACACTCCCATGTCTGTATGAAAATATAAATCCTTGAAACTCATTAGCAAGCTTAATTGACAGGTTGATGCATTTTATGCATCGTCTTGTGGATTTCATGTTAATGAAAGACTAGGGTATTGATTGATGTTGGTGGTTTCTGTGTAGTGAGAGTTTGGATCCCAAGCTTTCTTTGTCAGTATTTTCACCACTTACACATCAGCTTCATTAAATTATCTGGAAAGTTTGGCATATGTATTTGTGTTGCCATGCTTAGGCTTAAGAGACTCCAAAAAACGGCACATTTTTGGCAAGATGGCTTTAAACTTTGGAAGTCTTACAAGAGATGCTAGCCAATTAATCTCATTTAATTATAACTAATATCTTGGCATCTGTGTGGTAACACTGTAGACCAGTTTAATTCTTTGGTGTTTTTATTTTTCATTTTCATTTAATTTATTTATAAAGCACAAATAAACACAACAAAACTGTGCTGTACAGAGAAAAGAATAAAATAAAAGACAGTAATAATAAAAAGACATCACTAAATTTAAGAAATCAAGAGTTATAATGAATGAAATGCAAGACTAAGAAGATAAGACTGTAACTTCGATTTAAAATCATATACAGACGAAGCAAATCTTACAGATAAAGGAAGACCACTGCAAACGCACAGTCACCTCTCAACTTCAGTCTTGATCTTGGATAAGACAGAGTAATACTGTCTGATTATCGTAGGCATCTGACTTATTCGAGTTTAAAAGGTCTGACAATTTAGGAAGGTGCCAGACAATTTAAAGACTTAAATAAATTGTTTTGTTGTGTTAAATTTGTCTGTCCACAAATTAACATCCCGCATCACATTCTTTGTTTGTGAGCCTTGCAATTGTTTTGAATTGATCTGGTGGCTGTTTCACTTGGTTAATGCATGATATTTTGCATATGTGCACATTCTCTTTTCTCTCATTAGCCTTTGATGATATCTATGAATAAACTTTTACAGGATTAATTGTTTATCGAGATGAATTGCACCGCGGTCCATCTCGAATGATAACGCATCTATTGGTTAATAAAATATATATATATATATAATTTTTTTTTTTTTTTTTTTTTTTTTAGGGGTGTGGCGAGACAGGTATCTCACGAGACGAGACGAGACTTGAGATTGAGTTCATGAGACGAGACAAGATTTTTACACACTATTTTTAAGAAATCCTCAATGGCGAAATACATGACTAGAAAAAAAATTCTGCATGTGAATAAATGTTTTAACTAATCATCTTAGTAATTAATGTAATTTCAGTTCTACTTTCTGAGTATGAATTATCATATGCAGTAAAAGACAACAATACTCAAGTACTGTAGAAAGGTTTTGTCACTAACTCAACTGACTGACTTCTCTTCTGTATGATTT
>NC_063064.1:25656943-25699443 GCF_018812025.1 Megalobrama amblycephala
GCGCTTATGGAGCAGCAGTGATACAGCGTTTCCTTGGTTACCGCTGTAAACAAAGCTGAAATGCGCTAATAATTAGCTACTTTATTCAGGAGGTAAGAAGAAAATAAAATGCCATTGCCATTGAAATCTTCCTGAAGACTGATCTCCTTTTAGAGATGAATTCATAATCACTCGCCTCCAATTCAATATTTATATTTTCTTCCTATATTTCGAGCATCATGAACAGTGAGCTGCTCTGCCTGCTACAGAATTTTCTCCTCCTCGCGTCCGTCTTCAGCGTCTCTGGCCTCTTGTTAACGGCCGTTTACACCCTCAGACATAATGTGGGCTATTTACATTTATCTGTCTGTCCCAGTAGCTCCAGAAAATAACATAAAAATAAATAGAAAAATACAGTACAAAGACTGGAGAAATGTAATGTATTTTTGTACTCATATAAAACTGTTATTTTCGCGAGCTACTGGAACAGTGATAAAGATCGACCAGTCGATCGCGATCGACGGGTTGGCGACCACTGCTGTAACCCATTGAAGGATTTATTCACCATTTACATAATTTACATATATTATACACCATTATCATTTGTAAGGGTGAATTTCATGAAGCTTGTCAAGAAATGAACACAAAAGAAGATATTTTGAAGAATATGGGTAACCAAACCATTAATGGAGCCCACTGACTTCCATAGTATGGAAAAAAATACTATGGAAGTCAATGGGGCCCATCAACTGTCTGGTTACCCATATTCTTCAAAATATCTTCTTTTGTGTTCAGCAGAAGGAAGAACTTCATACAGGTTTGAAACAACCTGAGGGTGAGTAAATGATGACAGAATTTTCATTTTTGGGTGAACTATTCCTTAAGTGAAGGACAAAAAAAGTTTGCTGCGAGTATATGGGGGCCTTTAGAAGGCAGCTCAATAGGTTTTGGAACCTGCTCAGAGGGGACAGCAGGGAGGAAACCAGCGCCGTGCTGGTGTGGTCACCTCAACAATAGGGCAGCAGGGAAGCAGCATGACAGAAAACAGGGAAAGTGTGTGAGTGTGTGTTAGACAGGCGGGTGTCAGTGGCCATGCCCCACTCACTGCTCCCTGCCCTCTGCCACAGGCCTTGATATTATCAGGCCCCCGCACCCATACCGCACACCACGGAAAGGGGAAACCCAACTCAGGACCGAGCCCTTCCTACCATTTTCCCTTTCTGGAGCAGCTGCTATGTGGCCACATTCTGCTCTCAGCTACAATTTAGACGCAAATCGCGAATGCAACATGTGACACTTTTTTTTTTTTAACTTCCTCTTGAGCAGACTGTACGATGAATGCAAGGAAACAGCGCAATCATAAACCTGACAGGCCTATTTACCCAACCCATGTCAATGTGTCATGTAAGTACGTAAGCGGTTATTTAGCAGACACTTTTTTTTTTTCCCCCTCAGACAATCTTTCAGTCACCAACCCAGGTTTAATTTGACAGCAAAAAAAAAATCATCTTAAAACCAATTAATATCAGCATGAGCCGCAGACCGAGGCTGCATTTCACATAAAGTCATAAAGTCTTTATTTAGTTTTTTTTTTGGTGCACAAAAAGTATTCTTGTCATTCATAACATTAAGGTTGACTCAATGTAGACACATGAACTGTTTTAAATACATCTTTAGTAGCTTTTTGGACATTGACAGTGATAAGTATCTTGCTCTCAATAGAGGCCTCACAGAGACATCAGATTTTATCAAAAATATCTTAATTTGTGTTCTGAAGATGAACAAAGGTCTTACAAGTGTGGAACGACATGAGGCTGAGTAATTAATGACCGAATTTTCAATTTGTAGCTTTAATAATGTAAAATTGTGTTATATTTATGAATTGACTATGTACTTATCTATTTCGTTGCGAGTGCAGTGCGCTTGCAGAGAGGCTCCGCCCACACACACTTTTGATTGGCTGTGATTTTTGATCGTGTCGTGTCTTATAGTCGCATCAGGTGTGGACAGACGGATTACTTGTCTCTGGAATCTTATCGCATCTGCTTAGGACAAGGTGCAAGGGAACTGCAGGAATAATGATTTTGTACACATCCACATTCCCTTACCTTGAGATTCTGGGCGCTGTGGCCCTGGGCAATCCTTTCACCTATAAAGAGGCCTCTCTCTTGTACGCTCTCACAGACCTGGACTCCTGAGAGGAAACAAAAGAGGAAATCTTAATTAAAGTCCATGAATCACACAGCCTTCGGTCATTTAATGGAAGCGTTCTGCAGCTCTCTCAAATGAGACATGAAGAACATTTTCAAAGATTTACCGAGTCTTTATAAGCAGCTCGCAGTGAGAGAAAACATTAAAGTGAACAGCGGTTCAAATTTTCCAACACACTAGCTTGGATTGAAGCGTTGGAACAAAGACACTGAAGAAATGAAATAAAGAGCTCTGTACATTAATAAAACAAACAGTGTCTGGCTGAAAAATATAAATAAGCCCCGACTCACAACACTGCCAACAGCGCAGCATAAAGCCCACAGGAAATTTATATCATGAGTGCCTTATTCAAAACATCTGACTCTATATTTGCACAAAAACCGAATAAAATAAAGCTCAGAGAGGTTTCCATGCCATCCTGAGCTGTGGGGGTTGGAGCGTCACTGCTAGACTTCACCTGATTGGTTGGATAGCCTTTACCATAACTTACTAATTTATCATTTAGCTGACGCTTTTATGCTAAGTGAGTGACTTACAGTACACTTATTAATTACACTTATTATTAATATAAATAAAAAGTTAAATATTTAAAGGGTAAATAAACGTTAATTCTGAGTGTGAATAAATAAATAAAAAATAACAAATAAATATTCATTAACTTACTAATTCTGAGGGCAAATAAAAATTAATTCATTTATTTATGCCATGTCAGTAACAAGGCTATTTTCATGGTGAAAACAGAAACAAAATTCATACAATTAACAAAAAAACTATATAAGACATTTCAGATTAATACAAGACAGAAATTCTAAAATACATTTAGGTAAAAATGTATTCATTTAGGATGCAAATAAATAAATATTTAGTCATTTATTCATTCTGAGCACAAATAAATATTCAAAGCACAAATAAATTATTCGTTTATTTAGTCTGGCCGCAAATTATGGAGGGCCAAATTACTCAATGAAATTATTTTAATACAAGTAGATTATTAATGATGTCAATAGCTATGTTTCTGTCCACCTATTTTTTATGCACATTTTAGGATCACATAAAAAAAAAAAATACTGGATGGAAATGCCAAGATGCGCATAATTCAAAAAATGTGCGTAAAAAAAAAGGATTTTTTTTACGCACATAAACTTATGCATAAACTTTTTTACGCACAAAGACGACAAGCACATAAACTATGATGGAAAGACATTTACAGAATAAATCCCACAATGCGCAAAAAAAAAAAAAAAAAAAAAAAATAATTCACATGACTTTGCCTTAACAGAATGTGATTATATATATATATATATATATATATATTTTTTTTTTTTTTTTTTTTTTTTAGGGGTGTGACAAGATCTCGCACCTCAGAGGGCGAGACTAAAGTGTGACGAGATTTCTCGTCGAGGCGAAAAGTAGTCTCGTGATGTTGCCATGACAGAGTGTTAGGAAATTAGGATTAGGAAAGAATATGCCACCGCTACGTTTACATTACGCCTCCACTGTCCTTTTGCTTTGTGTTTAAATAAAAAAACCATTTAATTCAGTTGGATAACGGTCGCCGCCGCTCCATATTCACAGAGTTATGCGCGATCGCTGAAAGTGAAAGTAAACGCGCGCGCGCATTCAAACGTGATTTCAATACCCCACATTTTGAAAGCGGCTCCCTGATGAATGCAAATATCTCTCAATATGAAAGCTATTTTAGGCTGGGCAGTGTAGTTGTAACCATCTCTTAGCTCTGTATCAAAGGAAAAAGTTGGTCTTATTTGCACTTTGAATATTGAGAGGGTGCGATTATGGTTTCAACTTGCAAAGTGTTACCATAGAAATGAATAACAGTTTCTCTTAATCTTATTAAGCACAAACAGTAAGGTTTCATTTGTTAACATTAGTTAATGCACTGTGAACTATCATGAACTAACAATGAATGACTATTTTTATTAGCTAACATAAAGATTAATAAATACTGTAGCAAATATATTGCTCATTGTTAGTTGATATTGGTTAATACATTAATGTTAATAAATGAGACCTTATTGTAAAGTGTTACCATTTTTATTTATACTTTTTTATTTCTATGATCAGTTTGTGGAAAGGAGTTCAGTTAGGAGGTCAAAAGTTGTAGAAGCTCATAAATCATGTACAGTAAGGTCTGAAGAGACTGAAATCATACAGAAGAGAAGTCAGTCAGTTGAGTTAGTGGCAAAACCTTTCTACAGTACTTGAGTATTGTTGTCTTTTACTGCATATGATAATTCATACTCAGAAAGTAGAACTGAATGACATTCATTACAAGATGATTAGTTAAAACATTTCAAATACACCTGCAGAATATTTTTTCTAGTCATGTACTTCGCCATTGAGGATTTCTTAAAAATAGTGTGTAAAAATCTTGTCTCGTCTCGTGAACTCAATCTCGAGTCTCGTCTCATGAGATACCCGTCTCGTCACACCCCTAATATTATATATATATATGCCTCAAAAGATAACCGACCATCCAATGGACTGATTTTATTGCACAGGATCTCAAACACCTGATCATTCTGAAATGCCTGAGCCAGAGTCCGTCATCGGAATGATTTGGTACAATTCCCTGCCGGATTGTCTTACATGATTGGGTTCCCAAATACCAGCATCCAAACGCAAGAGAGCATGACAAAGTTTATTGCGTTTCGTCATTTATGATGAAGGAAAAAAGCAACAGTTTCTTCCCTGATTGGAGCAACTTCCATTTTTATTACAGATATTTGCTGCCAATTTCCCAGGAAATTGTTCTTTTGAACACATGGGATAGAAACACTGCTTCATTCGCAAATGTTTTAGGCAATTTTTCAATTTTGTGCATAAGTTAAATTCACAACTTTGGATGGAAACATAGCTAAATTCAACGTTTCAGTTACCAACTTCATCCAACAACAGTCAACAACAGATATTTTACTGTACTTTGCTCAGCCATAGTTGTCATGAAATCAACAAGTAAAACAGGCCTAAACTAGAAAGACCAAAGAATCAAGTTTGAAAAGTGACACCCACTATTGTTGAGTGATGTACCGTAAACTGTAACCCTGAAAAAGCTAATGAAATTAAAAGAGCTCATGCTTAAATGAAAAAGCAATACAAAAATAATAGGGCTGGGTATTGAAACAATTTTCACAAATCGATTCGATTACTATTCACATGTTTTCGATTCGATTCGATTCAATATCGATTATTTTGGATGTAGTATTTCAGTTACAGTACATGGTAAATTTTCTAGAGGAAAAAAAAAAAAAAATCTCTCAACTAATGCTGTAAACTGCACATGTAAGTCAGCTGGTACTACTATAATAATATTGAAGGTTAAATGAACTTATTTATATACAAAACACTTAAATTACACTCAGTGATGTTTTTATTATAAATAAAGTTTAGAATTACATAATCATATTTCTACTCCAATTTGTTTTTTTGAAATATAAACATTTAAATCTCAGCTATCATAACTGATTTATTCAAACATGCATTAAATATTGAAGAACATTAAAAATTATAATGAATATGTAACGGTGCATAGCTATATTTATCAGAATGCTGCTTTCTAGAGTTCACTTTTCTAGCTGACTAATGAGTTTATGGTCACAGAATATGTTTTTCTGAGGTAAATGTGACGTGACATTGTTTACAAGCTGTTTTATTGACGTCTTTCTGTGGTTGCAACACTGATTGAGCGATTACACGAGACATGATACGGATTTCGGTAAGTTGTACTGTATATTTTAACATACCTTCAGATGTTTAGTTATGTTTATTTCACGCTGTAACTGGTATTAAAGCGGAGGAGAGGATGTTCACATGCGCTCCGTGCTGCCGCTTCTCTTTAACTGAGGCGCTAAAACGATCTGTCACGACATATTAAATAGCGCCAAAACAGTATTTATTTTTTGAATCTCATAATAAGATGGAAGTCATTTGAAATTTGAGACTTTGCTTCATATCAAAAGTAACAAAGCGCAAAGATTATTGCGATTTATTGGATGGAAGGCGCTATATTCTGCTCATTCAGTGAGTCTCAAACTCCATTGTTTCCTCCTCCTTATATAAATCTCATTTGTTTAAAAGACCTCCGAAAAACAGGCTAATCTCAACATAACACCGACTGTTACGTAACAGTCGGGATCATTAATATGTACGCCCCCGATATTTGCATATGCCAGCCCATGTTCAAGACATTACACAAGGGCAGCCAGTATTAACGTCTGGATCTGTGCACAGCTGAATCATCAGACTAGGTAAGCAAGCAAGAACAATAGCAAAAAATGGCAGATGGAGCGATAATAACTGACATGATCCATGATGACATGATATTTTTAGTGATATTTGTAAATTGTCTTTCTAAATGTTTTGTTAGCATGTTGCTAATGTACTGTTAAATGTGGTTAAAGTTACCATCGTTTCTTATTGTATTCACGGAGACAAGACTGTCGTTATTTTCATTTTTTAAACACTTGCAGTCTGTATAATTCATAAACAACTTCATTTTTTATAAATCTCTCCAACAGTGTGTAATGTTAGCTTTAGCCACGGAGCACTATCAAACTCATTCAGAATCAAATGTAAACATCCAAATAAATACGCATATGCATGCAGCATGCATGACAAACACTTTGTAAAGATCCATTTTGAGGGTTATATTAGCTGTGTGAACTTTGTTTATGCTGTTTAAGGCAAGCGCGAGCTCCGGGGCGGGGAGCACGAGAATTTAAAGGGGCCGCAGCCTAAATCGGTTCATATTTAATGATGCTCCAAAATAGGCAGTTAAAAAAATGAATTAAAAAAAATCTATGGGGTATTTTGAGCTGAAACTTCACAGACACATTCAGGGGACACCTTAGACTTATATTACATCTTTTGAAAACACGTTCTACGGCACCTTTAAATTTTCGGAATTGGCGGCATAGGGTAATTAATGGGAAACAGTGAATGAATGTTTAGCTGACAAACATGCTAAAGTTGTCATATCAGTTGTTATATCATAACAAAAACCCTTCAATTGAACTGATCGAGAGTCTCAAGGCCTGCCGCTGCTCTGAGTGAGTGACAGAAGGCGTGTCTGTGTTCAACTGTGGTGTGCGTGAACTCGCTGTCAGAGAGAAGAGAGAGAAAGCGCTGCCAGTATCGGTGTATACTGCAGAAAAGCGATATTGAACTGTTTAACATATTTTAATAAAGAGATTAGAAAAATGATATTTTGACTGCATTGTTAAGAAACCTCAAACCTGAAAGATTTAGGGCTTTTGGAAAAACATTCGGGGCTCCAGCCCCCTTAGCCCACCCCTAGCGCCACCCCTGTGTGTTTTATTATATATATATATATATATATATATATATATATATATATATATATATATATATATATATATATATATATATATATATATATATATATATATATATATATATATATATATATATATATATATATATATATATATATATATATATATATATATATATATATATATATATATATATATATATATATATATATATATATTTTTTTTTTTTTTTTTTTTTTTTTTTTTTTAAATACACACACACACATACATACATACACACATAATAATAATGTATATAATAATTTTTCAACAGACTTAAGAAAAAAAAAAAAAAATGGTTTGATGACTGCCCTAACAGGAATTATTGCCACAAAATTCCCTTATGACAAGCAACAATCATCTGATGAGTAAATTTGCATATAGAGCAAATTGTGTTCCATGTTCCACCTCTTTTCCTTTCCACAATAAGATTTCTTCTCAATAAAAACAGATTTAAAAGAATTAAAAAAAAAAGAACTAAAAACAAACAGCAAATCATTCAGAATACCTCAGTTAAGAGTGTCTGACAGCTAGATTTCACAAAGTCTGTCTGACAAGCTTATCCTACATGCATGGATTTCTTCAGCTGTCTGATATCCATGCTGATTGACTGATTTGAAGTTTTCGGAGAGCGCTGCACCCGCTGAGTCAGTATTCTGCAGGTAGCTCCATTTACAGCCAGTTTCACAAGAACGCTCTCCAGGGTGTGCATCAAAACAAGCCGTTTCAGCAGTCATACGTTCAAAAGTGAAAACCCAGCCGAACACAACAGCTAACAACAATATGCAATGAACCTACTGACGGCCCTCATGATAATTCATGGAAGCCTTCAGAGGAAAAAGTCATGTTTTGGGTTTAATGCGCTTTCTTAATCACAGCCTGTTTTGTTTCCCGCTGCATTGGGTCACCATCGCTTTGACCTTAACTGCAACAGCATGACTCCAGTATCACTGCCTTCAAAAGTTTAGGAGGAAACTCCTTTCGAACAATGACGGAACAGTCTCATGGCATATTCGCTGATAAGCGGTGAGATAGACGCTAAGGGTTTAATAATTAGTTGGCCTCAACAATGGAGTTGACGTTGGGTTAATGTGTCACTATAAAAGGCGTGTTTTGTTGCATGATTTAGACTAACATCATGAAGATAAAACAGAGCAGGAGAAAATGCTGAGAAAAAAATAATTACATAAACAACATTAAGCTTACAGACAAACACAAATTCAAATCAGACTTTATAAAACAAGCTGCGAAGTTGTTGATTTGATCTACGAGGACAGAGTATTGATTTCACAAGTTTCTCACAAAGTCCAACAAAACGTAAAAAAAAAAAAAAAAAACTGTAGAAAACAAGCAGAAACCCTAACTTCTCAATCAACATCGTATATAAAACACACACCCACTAACATCATTTTATAACACGATTATTGACACTGCTTTGTGGATGACAGACGTCAATTTTGGACCTTGAACCAAAACAACCTATAAAACCCTTAAAAACATGATTAAAAACACACAAACACTGTGGCAGCACCATAGTAAAGGGATATATCATGGTACTGAATTACTACCACAATATTCATCATAAAATATAATTTACTTGGTACTCCAAAGTATTTCAAAGAACATAAAAATTTTTTTAAAACAATTTTACCAAGGCCAAAAAGTTTATATGAAGACTATTGAGAGCGTTTTGTGGATGGCATGCCAATTTTGGACTTTGAACCAAAACAACCTATAAAACCCTTAAAAATATGATTAAAAGGCTTTAGATACTGTGGCAGTACCATAGTAAAGCGATAACACACATTATATTATCTTATATAAATATATATAAAAAATGGTAATGAATGTTTACCACAATATTCTTAATAAAATGTCATTTACTTGGTATTTGCTAGTATTTCAAATAATATCACAATTGTACAAAGGCCAACAAACTTGGTTTTTCCATATTATTCACTTTTTTGAAAGGTTTAAGTATGTAGAAAGTGTACAAAAAATTACCACCAGTTTCCATGAAAATATCGTTCTTATAGTAAACTGTAACATGGTATTTCAATAGCTGCCAAAGTCAAAAGATTTAGAAACAATTCTGAAAGTTTGATGGAAAGCCCATATTCATCAAGAATTTACAGTAGAACCTGGTATTTGGGCAGAAAATACTGGAATAAGGGCATCTGGTTTTCACTGAATCTTGTTCCTCAAATGTTTCTTTCAGGTCCTCAATTCACTTATTTGTCATACAACTTGTACATTAAATGTTAGCCTTAATATTCAACATAATTAATAGGAAATCTGCTTCAAAGTCCTCTAATAAGCTTACTGAAAAAGCTCAGTTAAACCATTTGAAAAACATTTGAATCTCAAACACCAACAGGGCAAAGCTGCTTGACTCTCAGCTGGACAAGCGGTTCAGTAACTCATGGGCACATTTCTTGCCATCCTTTGGGATTCGGAGAACAAAAAATGTGTGCTTTTCTCATGCATTTTTGTAGCGATTCTTCTGTCGTCTAGGACAGTGCAGAAAAATCCTCTAATCCGATTGCGGTCAATAACTCGGGTCAAAAAAGTATGATCAAAGTAGCGAAAGAAAGAAAAAGAAAGAAAAAAGGACAACCTCCTTACATTTTAAAGCTCTTGCCCATGAGAAATTCTCACAGATCGTTATCCAACTGCTGTGATCCTGTTTAAGAAGGTGCAAATGTGCAGTTCAACAAAAGCATCTGATTTTGATGTTCTCTGAACATTGTTCAGTGTCTACAAGTTTAAACCAAGAACAATTCATTCACATTATAATATTTAAAGTTGGCCAATATCACTGCAAGATAAACCAAGCATACCTGAAAAACTTTCTTTTCTTCTCCTTTAGCAATTATCCAGTTAAGTGAATAGTTGATAGATCCATTAAAACTTTGCAATCAAAATTTAAAATTCTCATGCACGATGCAAGATATTATCATGCAAGATATCAGTCTTTTATCGCACTACAGTTGACTTTATAGCTGAAGATGATGGCAAGATGGGAAGGAAAAAAAAAAGAGACCGAGTATGGAGGAGGTGTACCCTTCAAGAAAGAAGCGGTGGGCAGAAATAAAAACCAAAAGATCAAATGGAAAAGGGGACCAGAGTCTGGCCACATGGTCCTGGATTAGCAACTCCCATTGTCAATGCCGCTTGGGAAAGAAAAACCCGTGGACCTTCGAGAGATTACATTACGATTTTACATATAATGCTGCCCGTTTCAAAATACCGCAGCCTAGAGTAAATTACCCTTCATAAAAGTCAGTTCCTTGTGGTTTTAGGTGCGGTACACAATCTTTATCAATCCGGAAGTATAATGAGGTCAAACAAGATCTAATAAAGTTTTATTCATTATGAATTTTAAAATAAAATATTTTAAAAATAAAATAAAAAAAATATTTAAAAAAATAAAATAAAATATTTAAAAAAAATAAAATAAATATTTTAAAAAAATATAAAAAAAATAAAATTAAATATAAAAAAAATAAAATAAATTATTTGAATAAACAATAAAATAAAAAATAAAATAAAATAAAATAAAATAATAAGATAAAATAGAATAAAATAAAATAAAATAAAAAAATAAAAATAAGTGGTTTAGTCAAATACCAAAAATGCTTACTGGTTAAAAACTTATGTTTGTATTATTATTATTATTATTATTATTATTATTAATAATAATAATAATAATAATAATAATAATAAAACTAACCTTAAGCAACTGTAGCCATCTTTTATGATCACATTTATTTGATAAAAAATACAGTAAAATAGTAACATTGTGAAATATTAATACAATTCAAAATAACTTTTCTGTTTTAATATATTTTAAAAAATAAAATAAAATAGTGTTTTAAATGTTGAAGTAGTTAAACAGCTAAACCGTTTACTGGTTAAAAACTTCTACAGTTTCTCTTGAAGACTCTTTTGGTGTAACCTGTGGTTTTTGGTTCACACTTTGGTCCCAAATTCTACATTCGTTACTATTTTTAATCCAGTGTCTTTTATCATGCCTCCCATGAACAGAATCGGTTTTCTGGGACTTGTCGTAGGCAAACCGCGTACGGACGGCTGGAAAGGTCTTGTCCATTCCAATGCCGTCGAGGATTCTGAAAGCAAACACTAGGAAAGCTGCACAAGGGACTTGCACCATGTCATGATATGTCACACTTCGGCTCTGATTCAACACTGGCAGACTTTCTGTCATACGCTGTTGTCTTAGAGCGCGTCTGCTAAAAGTATTCTGTGAGTAATCTCGGCATTACCTCAAAGCTCTTCGGTACATGAGAGCAAAACCGCACAGACAAATTTGTAAATTCCAGTTCGTCCATGTCAGCATGTCAAAGATATACCGCTGGAATAACTAAATATGTAGGCTATGACTGCAGAACAACGCAGCCATTTCCTTCATGGTGATCCATTTTTAGTTTTACACTCTTTGCTAAAGTCTCACTAAAGTTAAATGGTTTTTTGAGTCATGAAAATCATAATATTTACACTCCACAAAAGTGTTGCAATGTTTGCGAGCTGTTGTGAACCTCCTGACCCTTATAAACCTCATCTTAACTACATACATCAATGTCTGACCAGTGACCTCAGTGACACTTTTTATACTGTTTGACAAAGTAAATGATGATGATTTCTCTCTTTTCATATTAATCAAACTAACCTTAAATAACAGTAAGCAGCTCAAAAGATTATGGTCAGTACGACTTTTTGGTAAAGGTTTCATTTGTTAACATTAGTTAATTACATTAGTTAAACTAACAATGAGCATTACTTCTAAAGCATTTATTAACATTAGTCACATTATTAAAATAAGTTTTATCTGTTAATATTATTTAAAGGTGATAGAGAGGATTTTTTCGTTGACTGAGAATCCAAAGACTGTTACTGAGTTTTTGAAATGAGCGCATGCGTAAGAACAACCCCCCTCCTTCACATCTCATTTCAAAGGAACGCCTCCCAAAACTCGTGCACGAGTATTGGAACACGAGTGTTTACCACCGGCATTCGCTGTGTCGTGTTAGTGGATTCATTATGTCGGACTCACCGCAGGTAACTCATAATCTGCAGTTGTTACTCCTGTCTCATGCGGCGCCTGTGGAGTGTGGAAAGTTACTGGAGCGCGCAGTGATTGACAAGTCAGAGGGCCAATCGTTTACGCGATCATCATTGGCTGATGTTTTTAAGGCCCTACCTCCTGCACAGATGATGTATATTAATATTATTCCTTTCAGTGCACCTAATAAATAGTCTTTTCTCAGTTAGTAAAGACAGTTTCAAGTAATATTGCAAAAATGTATAAAACAAAACATCCTCTTTAGCACCTTTAATGGATCTGAGCTAACATGAACTAACAATGAAAAGTTGTATTTTTATTAGCCAACATTAACAAAAATTAATAAATGTAACAAATGTATTGTTCATTGTTGGTTAGTTGTTAATGTATTAACTGATGTTAACTAATGGGACCTTATAAAGCCATTATCATTCTAATATGCTGATTGGGTGCTCAAGAAACATTTCTTATTATTATCATCAGTGCTGAAAACAGTTGTGCTTAATTTCTTTTTGGAAACAGTGATTTTTTTTTAGGATTCTTTGATGAATAGAAAATTCAAAAGAACAGCATTTGTTTGAAATAGAAATATTTTGTAACATTATAAATGTCGTTTATAAATGTCGACGCATATTTGCTGAAAAAAAAGCATGCAGAGCTCGCACGGATTAAAAACTCTGCATTTCTAGCGGATTTTGACTAACTTAAACATCTGATTGGCTATTGCGTTCACAAGCTCAACAGATATATCTGTGATTGGCTTACAAAGCTCAATGCTGCAAAAACACTTTGTAAATAGAAACCTTTGACGGTCTTCACAGAGCACTTACACAAACACTTTACGGGAGTGTTTTAAAGCTACCAGCTATCAGCGGGTACCAGCAGGTATCATCACATTAAATGATCAAATAGCAGGACAAAGAATCATTTTGGTGGCCGCCAAAATATTTTCAATGTAGGAAAAACCCTGGTATTGAGATGCATGTTAATACCAGGAGTAAATTGCAATTTGTCTCAGCTGGCAACTTGTGATCAGATCACCTGAAACAGATCTTAATAATAAAAGATACAGAGAGGGCCAAAGTGGGTTACTATTGAAGTTAGCCAATCAAGACATCCTAAGAAGTCTCTGGTAAATGGTGATGACAACTGCCCTTTGAGCAAAGGTACAAAAACTACAACTGCAAAAGTTAAAACTTATAATGATTAAAATGCAGATGCAAAACATCAACTACGCAGAAACATAAACAGTGCAGCTCAAGAAAGCAAAGTTCCTGACATTAAATTTTGAGGTTAATTTATATACAAACACTACCGTTCAACAGTTCGGGTTTGGTAAGATTTTTTAATGTTTTTTTTAAAAAAAAGTCTCTTATGCTCACCAAAGCTGCGTTTAATTAACTAATAAAACACAGTAAAAACAATAATATTGTTAAATATTACTACAATTTAAATCGATTTTCTATTTTAATATATTTTTAAACTGTCATTTAATCCTGTGATGTCAAAGCTGAATTTTCAGCATCATTACTTCAGTCTTTAGTGTCACATGATCCTTCAGAAATCTTGCTGATTTGGTGCTCAAGAAACCAAATAGCTCATAAGAAAGTGACTAACCACAATTCAGCTTAGCCAACACAAAATCTCTATTGCTCTGTTTAATGAAGCACAAATTAAACGTGAATTGTATTACTTGAATAATTTACACAAAATGAAAATTCTTTGATTTGTATGACTTACAAAAGAGGTCCCCATTCACTTTCATCATCGTACCGTTGGGGAAAAACGATGCAATTAAAGTGAAGGGTGACTGAGGCTGTAGGTCCCTCACATTGTGCCTAACATCTCCGTTTAAGTTAATTTGAATAAAGAACAATGACATACAGATTTTTAAGAACATGGCTGAGTAAATGATTGGTGATTAATTTTTCGGTGAACTATCCCTTTAAATCACGCCGCTCGATGAAACCCTTAAAACGTAGTCAAATTCAAAGGACACATTCTCCACTACAGATCACAACAGCGTTACCGACTACTCGCATCCATCTAAATCAATATATTAATCACTACAGCGAAATAAATACGATCTAGTTCATTTCCACTCATTTAACAATGAAATAAAACCCATAAACTGTTCGAAGACACACGAGGAAGAAAGAATACAGGCAGCCATGACTTCATACTGACACATCAATGAAGAGATCCGTGCATGTGTTTGTGTGTGCGAGTGAGCGCGCGCGCGCGCTCGTGTGTGTATGTGTGCGTTTTAAATCGCACTCACCCAGAACCACCGGGAATGAGGATCACCTTAGAGTCATGATGAGAGCGCTACGATCGCGGACAAAGAGACGCGGGACCCAGCTCGTGTGTACTGCTGTCAGCAGAGCAGATGAGTATGTGTAAATGTGCCTGACTCCCCAGATCTGCCTCTCAGCATGTACAGGAAGTGATGCAGAGGAAGTGAGGTCACCGTGGAACAGACTGCGTCAGGTGGGCCAGAGACTCTATGAAATGGTGTGGCTCCAATTGGATATATATATATATAATAAAATATGTAATATATATGTATATATATATATATATGTATATAATAAAATATGTAATATGTATTTTAATAAAATAATCTTATATATACATATATATGTATATATATTAAATATAAATTATATTCTCACAATATATATATATATATATATATATATATATATAAAATATGTAATATATATGTATATATATATATGTATATAATAAAATATGTAATATGTATTTTAATAAAATAATCTTATATATACATATATATGTATATATATTAAATATAAATTATATTCTCACAATATATATATATATATATATATATATATATATATGTATATATAGATGTATTTTAATAAAATAATCTAATATATATATATATATATATATATATATATATATATATATATATATATATATACATATATATGTATATATATATTAAATATTAATGTTTCTCACAATATTTTTTTTATATATATATATATTTTTTTTTTAATAAAAGAATCTAATATATATATATATATATATATATATATATATAAACAAAAATATTGTGAGAGAAACAAATATTTAATTACAATTATGATAAATAATTAATGTAATAATCAAACATAATTGTAAAAATATATTAATAAATATAATTATTTTAGTAAAATCAACTTACTAAAAAGTCTGTTATGTTGTTAAATATATTTATTTTATAAATTTATACAATGTATTAATCACAATATTATTGGCATAAACAATGATTTTTATATTTTTTATATTATCTTTCACAATTTTTTTCATAATTGTCTTATTGTTTAAATTTAGGGGTATTTGGGGTACTTATACTTTAATGTTTTAATACTTTAATGCTAATTTAGTTTCATTTTTATAGCAAAAATTGACTTTCAAATATAGACTTTGAGAAATATTAAGTTTATTAAGTTAAATCATGTGACAACTTGCCCCAGTCTCTTCTATTATATTATGATTATAAAGATTATCTTTAAAGTGGTGATGATGTGAGAAGATGCATTATGGATTTTGGTTTTTTTCAATAATTTGAAAAAAAGAATTTTTTGTTGTTGTTGTTCGCAATATACTGAACTGTTTGTTTGAAAGTTGATTTGAAAGCAAAGTGAATGTTGCAAGAATCTCTGGCGGGTTCTTAGTGACATACAGGATATGACATCACCACAGAGCTATGTGGCTGCTCTGAGCTAATCCTTATTGGTGCTGAGAGAGAGAGAGAGAGAGAGAGAGAGAGAGAGAGAGTGACCCTAAGATTTATCTAATCATATATGCTATACTGCATTAACACACCATACATACTGATAAACAGTGATAGGCCTTTATTATATTCAGATAGCAACATTTAAGGAGGTGTATGGCCATTCCCTTTTCCATGCATTCATCACTACTCCCTAGCCTAACTGACTAACTATAGTTACACTATCCACTTTAAAATCAATATGATATGATAAAAACATTTGATAAGTGCAGGTGGTGAGCAGAAAAAAACTTATGTAATGATATAAGCTGTATTGTTTTACTGAGTTGAGCTGTGTTACATAACAATGAGTTGTCTAGCTATTTGTCCGTTCAAAGGTCAATAACCTTTCAGACCTGCCGTTTTAAAAAGTCAAAATCTCTAACCACGAACTGCTCTTTTATAATTTACATTAAGAGGAAGTGATGTGACAGCCTCTTATTATAGTCTAAGTGACTGAATAAATGAATCTCACCAAGCATTGTACATCTGATTAGCTCCAAGTTCAATACATTTCAGACATGATGTTAAAGATCTTGGGCGTTTGTAGATGGTGATAAAACCACAAGCCTTAAAACAGAAACTATCCATTCAAAACCACACAGGAAACGGATGAACATGCAGCATCATGACATGTTCAGATTGTCTTCTTGAAAAAAAAAGCAGAAATGGAGTATCAGAAATTCCTACATTTAAATTTGGACTCATACACTCTAAAGGCCTGTTCACACCAACAACGATTACTATATTAGCGTCCACACCAGCGAACAATATAGTTCTGTTTATTCTAAGCACACGCTGCTGCAATTTTGTCATCTGCCGCTTTAAATAATCGAGCTCTTTCAGGTAGGATGGATTCTGATTGGCTGTCAGTGATTTTATCGTTCATCAGCTGGTTATTGTTATAGTTATCGTTCTTAGTGTGAACGGGCCTTTAAAAATAAAGGTTCTTAACCCTCAGGGGTCTGAGGATTTTTGGGGCCCTGGAGAAGTTTTGACATGCCCTGACATTTGTGCTTTTTTCAGTTGTTCATAAACACATTAATGACACAAGTGTCATTACACTGTATTCAGCACAAACTAGGCTACAATAATATGTGAGGAACATGTATGTACATGTTTGTATTTTTGAAGGAATAACGTTTATGCGTGGTTATTGAAAAAACAAAAAACTTAAGTCACTGAAATAAAGCCAAAATATATATATATTAAATCTGTTCACAAGACTTCTGGGTATTGGAGGTTGTAGACTAGAGTTTTTGCTTCAAAATTATGTAAAAATTATCATTCCTACTCCTTCATATTAAACAATAGAGAGATTTAAATTTTCTAAAACATCTTTGGTCAAGAAACACAGTATGCAAGGAGGCGTGAATCATCATGAATAATGGGTGATTCTCACCTGAGAAGACAAAAGAATCGCATAAAGAGCTCTAATGACCTGCATAATAATGAGGTCTTTCAGACAGGTAGGCTGTGAAAAGACCCTCTGTTGATCATGTCTCAAGCTCATCATAATGTAAATCAAACATACAGAAAAAACAGCAATACTGTGAAATATTATTACAATTTAAAATAATGGTATTCTATTATATTCTTTAAAATATAATGTATTTCTATGATACAAAGTGTCTGAACAGTTATGTTACCTCTGTGGCATTTCATATAGGCTTTTAGCTTAAAAGCATGCACATTTGGAGAAATATTGATGGATTCTCATGTTTATGTCAATTTTCTATACAGAGGAGTAATATTTATTCAGGATTTATTGTTATTACTATGAGTGCTGGATACTGTGTTTTCAATTCATACTTGCAGCCGGAGGGCGCTCTGTACACCTTTAGGCCACAAATGCCAATGCTAAAGAAGAATAGGCAATCCAGGAAATAACTGAACTAACAGAGGCCAGAGATCGCTAACTATGGCTATTCAAAACACTTTTCAAGACAATAAATACACGATTGAGATTATGTATTGACTGAATTTGCGTCTGAATAGCGCTGGCTCCGTGGGCGTGGCCGCATTAGCGGATAATGAGCTGAATCAAGGACTTCTGACATGGCTCTCTTTTCATACAGATTACATAAACACAGAATTTTTGTTTTTGATTTGACTTACACGATTTAAAACCTGACATTTCAACATTTCTTTAGACACAAGTCTAATTTTTTTGTGATTAGTATTCACTAAGTTACAGTTCATTTTCTGAGAAATATCAGATTGGACTTTGTTCAGAGGGAGACGAGAGATCACGCATCATGTTAGTTTTCTTTATTTTACAAAAAGCACAACATTTTGTTTTTACTCTGAGTGTACACAAATAAAAGAAGATATTCCACAGATTAAAATGGTGTATAGCTCTTAATTGTATGTGCAACATTGACGGAGTATTTTGAGTCTCTTTCACACTGGGCAGCGTTTCCCAAAAGCACCTTAAGGTTAAGTTGATCGTAGCTCCATTGAAACCAATGGAGCTACGATCAACTTAGGCTTTACCTTTAACCTTTAACATCCATGGAACCTTTCCAATGGATAAAAATGTTCTTTATAGTAGAAAAGTTTCTTTAAATTATTAAAAATGTATTCACACTAAGAAAAAAAAAAAAGAGCTGTTCACAAAAGGTTCTTCTATGGCATTGCTGCTAAAATCCCCTTTCGGAGCCTTTATTTTTAAGAGTGTAGTGAGTCCAAGATGACGTACATGCCAATCCAAAAGACAAACAAGAGTCCTCGCGCACAACTGCAGCTTCAGATGTTCTAATCCATGCTTCGAGTCAGATGTGCAAACAGAATTCCACCTATTTAAACAAAGCGGGCAGTTTGCTTTCATTTCTGCAAGTTCAAGGGGGGTGGAGGATTAACTACAAACTCAGGCCCCTTATAGGCAGGCCGCTCGCTAACGCCCAGCCAGAGTTCAGTGACATCAGAGAGGCTCATCATCCACAGCATGTTACGTCAGACGCTCTGTGAAATGATGGCTCAGCATTGTCTGAGTCCACATCTGTGTCAAAGAGCAAACTGAAACCAGGATTGTCATGCACAGAACCTAAAGAAAAAAAGTGGATAAAACAAAGATTGAGAGAACAAAATTGAGCTTTTTTTCCCCCAAAATAGAATTTGGTCATTAGAATTAAATTAAATTAAAAATTTTGGTTGAACCACTGGGGTCACATGGACTATTTTAACAATGTCTTTACTACCTTTCTGGGCCTTGAAAGTGACTTGTGTTTCAGTCCATCGGAGGCAGATAGCTCATGGATTTCATCAAAAATATGTTAATTTGTGTTCCAAAGATGAATGAAGGTCTTACGAGTTTGGAGTGACATGAGGGTAATTTTATTTTTGGGTCAACTATCCCTTTAAATGCTTGAGCTCTTTAAAGCAGGATGGATTCTGACTGGCTGTCAATGTTTTTAGCATTCATCAGCTGGAAAAAAAAATCGTTCTGAAAGTAAATCCAATAATATTGTTTCTCTGTGTCGTTATTGTTATAGTGTTGGGGTGGATTCTTCTAATTCTTTTATATTTAGAACGATTTTTAGAAATATATCTTTTTCGACCTAGCTGTGAATGGGCTTTAAAGGGATAGTTCACCCAAAAATACATATTTCACCTTTATGGCATTCCAAACAGGGTTATTATAGTTAACTAAAACATTAAAAACTTAAAGTAAATGAGTAAAAATAAAAATGTTTTTTAAAACTGAAATTTGTTAAATTTCGAGAACAAATTCGTTAAATTATGAGAAAAATTGTAAATTTCAAGAAAAAAGTCAAGATAAAATATTGAGAATAAAGTCATTAAATTATGAGAAAAAAGAATTTTTTTCTCATAATTTAATGACTTTATTCTCAACATTTTATCTCGACTTTTCTTGAAATTTAACGAGTTTTTTCCTCGTAATTTAACGAGTTTATTCTCAACATTTTATCTCGACTTTTCTTGAAATTTAATGAGTTTTTCCTCAAAATTTAACAACTTTAATCTCAAGATGGTTTTATTTTTTTTATTATTGCTTGGCCCTAATCCTCTTCCGTAAAAAAAAAAAAAAAAAAAAATGACTAAATATTGAACTAAAATTAAAATAAGTATAAAAATAAAAGCAAATTTAAAATCTGAAAAAAAAAAATTATATATATATATATATATATATATATAATATATATATATATATATATATATATATATATACACACACACACTAAAAAGCACTGGTTCCAAAAGGAGATTTTTTTTTTCAGTGGGACCCAAACAACATTAGACTCTATTGACTTTCATTCTATGGACAAAGAACAAGACATTTTTCAAAATATCTTCTTTTGTGCTCCATAGACCAAAGACATACAGGTTGACATGATGATGATAAATGAAGAAAGAATTTATATTTTTGGACAAACTATCCCTTTAATGTGTCACATTAACAGGCCTCTGACGAATCTGCAAAATTTTCAGCATGAATCTTCAGAATTCAGTAGAATGTATTAAAGCATGGTAAAAGATTACTATACTCTTAACAGTAGCTGGAAGTATAAATAAATTAACCTAATTGTTTGTATTAATTTAATTTAGTCAGCAAGGAAAAGTAAAAAGATAAAGCTGACACTAACAGCCAGGACACACAGCGGTCTCAATAGAAACTCACTCGTCAGAACCCAAAATATTAAATGAACAAATATGCAAGAGACACGGAATGCGTAGAGTTCCGCAGATTCCGTGTGGGCCTACACGTTATTCACATCCCCAACGCAATGCCACCAGAACAAGAAATATCCTCATCTGCTTGACATACTCTAATCAACACATTGTCTTGCTATCATGCTTTGAGGAAGTCTAATGAATACCCGTCTGTTAAACCCGACTGACCGAGATACAAAGAGCATGGGAGGCAAAGTCACAAGCCAAGGCAGGCCGAGTCTGGTGACCAGCGGGGATGCTGAAAACACTCACCGTCTCGTCTACGCCTTATCTTGGGCTGCTGGGCCTTGTCCAGTCCAGCTCAAATAAACCGGCAGAAACTATCAAAATAAAGGAAGTGACCTCCCGACCTGGCGAGCCTGCAAAACGGTGATATTGTTTTTATTAGGGCAGTCAATGTGACACCTCCCTTCATTTGTCAGTGTTCTGTATCGTCTATGCAAATGACAGGTCTGATAACGTTTTCAGAGCCATCCCATTAATCAGCGACATGGCTCTGGAGAGGAAAGGGAACGACAATGGAAAAAGCCATCAGCTTGAATGACAGGGAAGTGCCGAGAGCCTTAGCTGCCATGAGGGAAATATACAAGGGTAGATCAGCCTTCTAAAGCTAGTCAGACCAGCTCTGAGGTTTGAGAGACATTGTCATCTCCTTTGCTTTTCAAGTAAACTCAAAAATGTGCCCGATCAAAAGTGTTCCATAAAAGCCTTGTTGGTGATGTTCATATACAGTGTAAAGCCATTGTTTACATGACATCCAGTTTCACACTGCTTTATTAAACTTACAATCAAATAATGTTATATAATTAATGCATGATCATTCAACTCAGTGGCACCGGGTTCAGTTTTCTAATTATTTGGATGTCAACTTCTCCACAAGCTGCGCGCGGTTGCAGAAGCAAATACGAGAGCCAGGTCTGCCGGTTGACTCCGAAATCGAACCCACTGGCCACTCCTGGAGAGGGAACGCATCTGCTTTCTGCAGATCTTCAGGAGCTTCCTCTACCGGGATCCATTGTGTTTTTGCTTCTTCAAAGTCCCACTGCATAAATCACAGAAAAAAAAATGTAAATGGTTTTTAAAAGAATTAGAATGATAAGAAATCATAAATATTAGCGTAACGGCACACAAGTTTACATCTCGCAATTCTGACTTTTTTCTCAGAATTGTGTGATATTAACTTGCAATTGCGAGTTATAAAGTCAAAACTCGCAATTGTGAGTTTGTGTCTCACAATTCTGAGGAAAATGTCAGTATTTTTCCCCCTCAGAATTGGACTTTATAACTCACAATTGTGAGTTTATATCTCACAATTCTTAGAAAAAAAAAAAAGTCAGAATTGACCCTTCGCCGGGAGTTTGATTGACAGGCGATCTAACCAGTCATAACGCTGAATCTGCCATTTTGTTCAACAAAGCAGTCAGGGGAGTTAGTAGATTAACGTTGGTGGACTTGAACTTGAAAAATGATGTGTACTGACACCTTTCTGTGGTTGAAATGTGGTTCATTCATGTTTATTTGATGATGTAAATTAAGAACGGTAAATTGCGAGATATAAACTCGCAATTTCAAGAAAAGTCAGAATTGCGAGAAAGACAATTGCAAATTTATATCTTGCAATTATGAGGAAAAAAAAGAATTGTAAAGAGATGTAAACCTGCAATTGTGAGGAAAATGGTGAGAATTGTGAGATAAAGTCGCAATTATCTTTTAAATTGTTTTATTCTGTGGCGGAAACAAGCTTCCGTAACATTGATACAAGCTTTCAAGCAAACAAAAAAGAACCAAAAATAAATAAATAATTTTTTATAAATAAATATATTTGATGAACAATCATTTAATTTAATAAATAGTTAATGAATAATTCATAAAATAAATGCATTTAATAAATTAAAAAAATTTGAAATAAAAGCATTTAATGAATAGTTCATTTAATTAAAAAAAAAAAAAAGTTCAAACAATTTAATAAAGAAATTCATTAAATAAATAAATGCATTAAATGAATACATTTATATAAATAAAAATAAATAAATATACTTTTGTGTTACACAGAAGAAACCAACTCATGTGTATGGAACGAGATATGGGTGAGTAAATGACAATTTTTATTTTGGGCTAAACTATTCGTTTAAGGCATGAATAGCCTCACAGGAGTGTTTAGTTACTCATACGCTCAGACACAAACAACCCCTCCTCAGAGTTCAGAAACCCCTCAGCCTGTCCACTGTTCTCCATGCATCGGGCGGGCGACAGACCCGCTCTTAAAATAGCAGAGTCGCGGGCCAAATCTCCTGTAGACTGAACAAGCATTTTGTACCACTTCCGATGCAGAAAGGTCCTGCCCTGTTCCTTTATTATAGATCTTTAACAGCAGAACAATCAAGCAACAACATGAATTTCTGGAACACCAAGCCCAGCTTTCTCTTTCACTGCTGCTTACAGTAAGTGACTCAAAAGAATGGAATTGCAAGAATCTCACATTTTGATTTGTCATATTGTAACCAAATATGCCCATAAGCCAATCTTTTCTCATTCAGATACTTTGTAGATCTGTTTAATTATTTTATTCAACTCTCACAGCTAGTTATGCGTCTTTATACAACTTATTATATTACAGTTTCGCCTGATGGTGACTGATGCTAGTGGCTCAAAAATTAAACAACCTCCAGTAAGAGCTGTCGGAAATTATACATTTATCTCCTGAAGACTGCTCTTGACATCAAGAAAGATGTCATGGTCTGAACTCTGGGCTGTCCTTTATCACACACTGTGTCTGAGGAGGTTCACATGCTTAGCTTTTTCCTGTTTAGTGAATAAAACAAAGTTCAATTGTTTTTGTCCAGGGCGATTTGCCTTTGTTTTAGATTAAATGACATCCTCAATCACTTGGCATTCTCAAAAGCCATTTAGAGAGCCAAAAAATTACTAGACCGCAACACAACAACATTTTCAGCATTACTGTTGCAGGTACAATTTATATTTAGATGTTATATTGAGTGATCATAGTATAGAGACAAGTGTGCAAGCAGTATGTTAAATAAAGACTGTATGTAAATCCTTTTGAAAGACTTTCGAAACTCAAAAAAGCATTTTATTTTTCTCACATTTTACATGTGATTTCTTTCAAATTACCTTTCTGCTTTAAAACCACCTTCTTTGCTACCATCTACCCACAGAGAGCAGTACTGCAGCCTCCATCTACTACACTGCATGTTCAATAGAGGTATGCTAGTTCTTCCTCCATGGTTTGTGTTTAATTGAAATGAAATTTTAAAAATGGATACACATCTGAAAAGAAAAAAGAATGTGGTTCTAACCTCTAGTTCCGAGCCGATAGAGGATGAATCAGTCGAGGTACCAGATGAACACTGTTCATCGACCCGCACGACCCTGACAGTCCTCTTCAGAGGAAGACTCTCCGATGAGCCGTCCCGTGAGATGGTCACCTCCTTTAAACAAACCTGGAAGAGGCATCAGTCATCAATTTGATAGTTAATCATTAACATACTGTTCAAAACACCATATAACCACTTTACCAAAATGAAAAAAAGTGCAAACCTTCCTCAGTGGCTGTATGTTGACATCCATATAGAGTCCCATGTCAGTCCCTTTGGGAGAGATGCCTCTTGCTGAGAGATGCTTCTTCCTGCAGCATTCAACGTTGTTGTTGCACAGCTGACCTTTGACAGAAGAGTCACCTAGTAAAGATTCAGTATCCGAGTCTAAAGACCGGACAGAAGGGCGTTTATGGCTGGATCTGAAACAGGCGATGACCACAATCTGAAAGATCAAAGTTAAAGAGTGGATAGAGAACGTGTACATTATTGACATGTTTAGAATTTCCAAAAACACTTAAAGGATTAGTCCACTTTTAAATTAACTTTTCCTGATAATTTACTCACCCCCCATGTCATCCAAGATGTCCATGTCTTTCTTTCTTCAGTCGAAAAGAAATTAAAGTTTTTGATGAAAACGTTTCAGGATTTTTCTCCTTATAGTGGACTTCAATGGGCACCAAACAGTTGAAGGTCAAAATTAGTTTCACTGCAGCTTCAAATTGTTCAACACGATCCCAGATGAGAAATAAGGGTCTTATCTAGTGAAACCATCGCTCATTTTCTGAAAAAAAAAAATTGAAAATTATATAAGATTTAACCAGAAATGCTCATCTTGAACTAGCTCTCTTCTTCTCCTCTATTTGAATTCCAGCAGTGTAGACACTGCTAAGAGTAATACTGCCCTCCACAGGCCAAAGTTTGAACTAATTTTTATATGCAATATGCTAGTTCAATAGTATATAACAACTATCAAACTTTGGCCTGTGGAGGGCAGTAATACTCTTAGCAGTGTCTACACTGCTGGAATTCTAATAGAGGAGAAGAAGAAGAGAGCTAGTTCAAGATGAGCATTTCTGGTTAAAACTTATATAATTTTCAATTTTTTTTTCAGAAAATGAGCGATGGTTTCACTAGATAAGACCCTTATTTCTCATCTGGGATCGTGTTGAACAATTTGAAGCTGCAGTGAAACTAATTATGACCTTCAACTGTTTGGTGCCCATTGAAGTCTACTATAAGGAGAAAAATCCTGAAATGTTTTCATCAAAAACTTTTCGACTGAAGAAAGAAAGATATGGACATCTTGGATGACATGGGGGTGAGTAAAGTTTGATAAAGGATTCGGCCTCTCTAAACCCCTCCTTACCGAGAGCCTACTCTGCTCTGATTGGTCAGATGACCCAGTCTTACACAGTGAAATAAACAGTAAAGATGGCGTCGGTTTTACCGTATCAATTCGAGTTCTCATCCTTTTGAAGTGCATGAAAAGTGGATTTGTTTTCACATACAGAAAACAATGTCTTCTTGACATGTCGACAACATGAACCAAACTCTTCCAGGCCTCAGCTACAACTTCAGTGTTTAAGGGCGGGTCAAATTACGCATTGTTCGTGGGTAGCCAATGAAGACCATTGGCTGGCATTATGCAAATTTGTTACAAACCTGTGTAGGTTTGAGCAGGTAGTAAGGCTGTTTCGTTTCAGGCAATTCAGAATCGGTTCCTTCTTTTAGGAGTCTTTGCAGACCTCTTACATTCACAAACAGCTATATTAGACACTACATGAAAGGTAATATCCAAAAAGCGTAATTGGGGCACTTTAATTGCACAGCAAAACATTTAAATCCAGACTTTCCAATAATGAAGACATTCATTCACTCACAGCATGTGTCAAAGGATACAGAAAGATCCAGAACAGCACAGCTGAGAGCAGAGAGTATCCATGGCATTGCTTTGATAACTGATTTTAGCTCTGTGTCGTAGAGAAGAATGGCAGAGCCGTACAGAGCTCCAGAAACAGAAGACAGAACTCTAGAGGACACTTGCACAGCAGAACCCTGCTCTCCTCTATTCTGAAAAAGACAAATGTCACGGTTTACACAAAGTGCAATGAGGACTCGGGTATGATGCTCACATGCATTGCATGCAACAGTGGTTTGCAACTGTATTCTTTAATTTAATGTTCTGTTGAAATTTGTGCATAACTATTTTATTAGGCCAAACAAGTGAACAGACATGATTGTGTTGGAATGTGGAGCTAAAAATAATTATTTAAATAAAAAAATGCCACCCACAGCTTTCAGGACGAAGGGAAACTTGGCAGTCCAGCATATTGTGAAGGACAGAAGACCCAGCACGTAACCAAGGTTCTCAGTATAGCCCTGTTCCCAAAAGACACATGCAAAGTCTCTTGCTTAAAACTGACATATCAGTATTTTGCATATGGCATAAGTTTACATATAGGTTGGCTCCATATACTCTCTCTTTTGTGAATGACTTTACTTACATTGAGGAAGATGCCAAGTAGCCTCCTCATGGTTGGAGATAGTCTTTTTGCACTCGAATGAACTGGTAAACCCAGGTAAACACTGCCGCCCATTACAAACAGCAGACAAACGGCTAGAAAATTCTGCCGCCTCCTCCTGGAAATCATTCTCATTTTCTTTCCTTGAGAGACCAAATGATACACCATTTATTGTGACAGTACAATTATACCAATGAGTGATATATAATATCTATCCCTTACCCATTTTTGACTTATACCATAAATAAATGGAGAAAGATATTGACAGGAAATGAACAACATCCAAAATTGCCATATATGAAGCCATAGAAATCTGCAACAGATGCACAGAACATGTGACTTTCATTCAATGGGCTGTTTATAAGAAAGAGTAGACTGTTAGCATTGCTTACTTGTAGTATGGTAAATGTTGTGGCGTATAATGGGATGATTTAACCATTCTTCTTCTTATTGACTGTCTGTAATGCTCAAATTCACTCTGGTCATGTTCAAACTTCTCTCTTCTGTATTTTACAAATCATTTTTGGAGTGACGCGACATGTTTCGGTAGACCCTGCTATGTCACTGACTACCCAGGTGAAAAAAAAAGTATTCTATAATATAAAGTGCTTTATTTTTGTGCACTAGTTTTGTACTTAACATACTAAAAATTCTTCTTTAGTACTTCTTAAGAACATCTAAGTGTACTCAACTGTACCATTTTGAGACAGCATGAAATATGAACTAAAATGTGCTTTCAATATACCATCTCTGTATTTAAAAAATGTATTTAGATACCACTTATAGTACATTTGAACCCATAGTGTACTACAAGTAGTAGCTAAATATATTTTTTAAATATAGAGATAGTATGTTAAAAGCACATTTAAGTTCATATTTCATACTGTCTCAAAATAGTACAGTTGAGTACACTTAGATGTTCTTAAGATGATCTTAAAGGGTTAGTTCACCCAAAAATGAAAATTCTGTCATTTATTACTTACCGTTCCACACCCGTAAGACCTTCGTTAATCTTCAGAACACAAATTAAGATATTTTAGTTGAAATCCGATGGCTCCGTGAGGCCTCCATAGGGAGTAATGGACACTTCCTCTCTCAAGATCCATAAAGGTACTAAAAAAACATATTTAAATCGGTTCATGTGAGTACAGTGGTTCAATATTAATATTATAAAGCGACGAGAATATTTTTGGAGCGCCAAAAAAACAAAATAACGACTTATTTACTGATGGCCGATTTCAAAACACTGCTTCATGAAGCAAAGGAGCATAAACGAATCAGTGTGTCGAATCATGATTCAGATCGCGTGTCAAACCGCCAACGGCTGAAAGCACGTGACTTTGGCGCTCCGAACAGCAGATTCGACAAACTGATTCATCTGTGCTCCGATGCTTCCTGAAGCAGTGTTTTGAAATCGGCCATCACTAAATAAGTCGTTATTTAGTTTTTTTGGCGCTCCAAAAATATTCTCGTCGCTTTATAATATTAATATTGAACCACTGTACTCACATGAACCGATTTAAATATGTTTTTAGTACCTTTATGGATCTTGAGAGAGGAAGTGTCCATTGCTCCCTATGGAGGCCTCATGGAGCCATCGGATTTCAACTAAATATCTTAATTTGTGTTCTGAAGATTAACGAAGGTCTTACGGGTGTGGAACGGCATGAGGTATGACAGAATTTTCATTTTTGGGTGAACTAACCCTTTAAGAAGTACTAAAGAAGAATTTTTATTATATTAAGTACAAAATTAGTGCACGAAAATAGAGCACTTTAAGTACATTATAGAAGTGTACTTTTTTTTCACCTGGGTAGGCCGCATTAGAGGTTAACAAAATCTGTTACCTCTCTCTATTTCAATAATGTTATCCAAATTCATTCTGATGATGTCTACACTCTTCTGTTTCATACCAATTTCATTAATATTTTCTTTCATACCCCCAAAAGCATTTTGGTCTTAAGTGAACACATTCAAGCAGTGATATCAAATCCGAATCTGCTGTTGAACAGTACTTGTTCCGGCCGGTAGGTGGTACTGTCAGTAGGGTGGTTTCACCGTCATTGATTCAAAGAGCTCATAAGGTAATGATAAACTGCGAACTTGAGTCTAGTTTCTCACCAGAAAATCAAACTGTTTGGAAAGGAAAGCGCCCACTGCGCTGCACAAGTTGCCCACGAAACAATACAAGGCGCAGACTGCTTCATCGCCCCAACTGTTGCTTCGCGTTTTACATCTGTGATAAAGAAGACTGAGAGGGAGAAACAAATTATGAGTTTTTATCCATTCACAAACGTAAGCTTATGATAATCACACGACACTCACAGTGAACAAGAAACAAGTAATATAAAAGCAGACAAGACGTAAAGAGCAGCCGAGATGCAAATATGTCCTTCATATGTCGAAAGACAACCTTTAACAAACTCTGGGCTCCATCGGTGGACAATGTCTAAGAATGTAATTTTATCCATATGTTTCATTTATACTGTCACCTATTGAGGGAGAAGAAACTCTGAAAAAAATCAAAATTTTGTGTTTTTAACTTCTATCATTCGCTGCCAGCTGCCGTCAAGCACCATCACCTGTATGTTTTTGGTAACGCCCACATGCTTTGCTCATACATATTAATTAGGTAGTGTTACGTTCACCCAGCTGATTGGCTGAGGTTACAAAGCAAACTCTAGCCTGTCCTGTGCTGTGGCTCACAAATCCCTATTTACATTAACATACGTAAAAGTATAGTTTATATTATTCCTAAAAGGCTAAAGCTGTACTTATGTAGCTTATATATGCTACCATATGAAATCTTTGGGGGAAAAAAACACCCTGCAATGTGATTTGCTGTTGCAATAATACAAGTTTATGACCTCCTATCATTGATATACTGCATGAAATAATTCCAAGTATGTGATTAGAAGGAATGGAATAATTTGCAAGAGATCTAAGCATCGAAAATATACAAATTCCCTTATGTATTAAGATACATTTAACCCTTTAAGAGGTTATTTACAAGAGACAATTCCACAATACCTCTTATTTAAATAGCTTGGAGAAAATTACAAATCCCACTCCTAATGATGTATTTAAGAGAAATTACACTAAGAAACCATCACTAACTTGTCAGCTTTGCTAGTCATCCATATAATTCCACTAAAACGTTTTTAGTAATGAATAAAATTACTTTTAATGACATTATCAGGAGAGCTTCACTTATTAGCGTTTGCGAGTCCATTAATCTTGTCATCCCATACACTGATAAAATAGTAATCGTTTCTTTATTATTATGAATGATGACATTTCAAACAAAGAGGAATGTCCAAATGTCCAGCAGCACTTATGAATCACTTGAGGGTATGATGATGAAATTTGAAAATTCATTCAAGAGTCTTTGCATTAAAGAGTGTATTAAATCCAAACATCTTCAGTGGTCGTGCTTGCAGATTGATTAGAATAGGGATCACGCATCCAGATGTTTGGTGAGTCTTCTCACTTTCTCCTTCTTGTTCCGGTTTCCGTGTTTTTTCCAGGGTTTCCCAGCCTGCTGTTCTGTGTTTGCATTTGCAGGCCCAACAGGACCATTTCCAGGCTTATAACCCATCACCATCTGCACACCCTTGGTCAGAGCTCGCACATTTTCCTATGAAGAATTACAGATTATATGAGTGATTTCAATTTCAAAATTTCATATTCATATTAAGGATTAGTTCACCTAAAAATGAAAATGATCTCACAATTTACACACCCTCAATCCATCCTAGGTGTATATGACTTTCTTCTTTCAGTCAAACACAATCGGATTTATATTAAAAAAAAACATCCTGGCTCTTCCGAGCTTTATACTGGGAGTAAATGGTACAATTTTTTTTTTTTTTTTGAAGCCAAAAAAAAGTGCATCCATCCATCCTAAAAGTAATCCATACGGCTCCAGGGGATTAATAAAGACCTTCTGAAACGAAGCGATGCATTTTTGTAAGAAAAATAGCCATATTTGTAACTAGTTTTTAATTTCTAAAGTTGTGAATATGGATATTTTTCTTACAAAAAACGCATCGCTTCACTTCAGAATATTTTTTAATATAACTCCGACTGTGTTTTGCTGAAAGGAGAATGTCATATACACCTAGGATGGTTTGAGGGTGAGTAAATTATGAGATATTTTTCATTTTTGGATGAACTATCCCTTTAAATAACTGTAAAGAACATTATCACAAAACAAATCCCTTCATGGGTTGAATCTCACTTGATGAAAGAAACTTTTATCCACTGTGTTCTCTATGCGTTTGACTTTTGATGGTTTGTCGGCATTGCTAGCAATCTGTTCGGCCTCTGCTATCTGCTTTGCAAACCTTTCGTGTTGAGGCTGGAAGTCTTTAGGGTTGATGTGGGGTGGAGGATGGCAGTAAAGGAGTTTGCCCTACAGAGATTCAGAAAACAATAGGTTAGCATTTACCATTCTCAATGTTCATAACTATAAAATTCAGAGCTGGTAGTGGCAAATGAAGAGGCACTTACACTGACATAGTCTTTCAAAACATAACGGGCTGATCTTGACTGGTCTGGCTGGCCATGTGCTGTCATGAAGCCTCTCATATCTGCATGAAGAAAATAGATTATGACTGGCGACAGTTGTAGTAGAGTTAAAAAATGAATCAATTGCTGTGAAATGCCTTAATGTGAACATCATTCAAAGTGAACTGACATCCATATGCCATGAGCAGCTCCTCATAGGTAGGCGGTCGATCAGGGTCCTCGTCTTCTCTCGGTCTGATGATGTTGATACCGTAGGTCCCCTCCAGCACAGTTCGAGGGATAGTCTGACATACGTATTTAGGTTAAGGGCAACATCCAAACTTTGCCACTTTGTCAGATGTTATAATGCTACAAAAGATTTCTGTTACAAATAAATGCTGTTCTTTGAAACTTTCTAATCAAAGAATCCTAAGAAGTTTTTTTAACACAAAAATATTAAGCAGTACATCTGTTTTCAACATTGATAATAAACTTTTCTTGAGCAGCAAATCAGCATATTAGAATCATTTTTGAAGGATCATGTGACACTGAAGACTGGAGTAATGTAGTTTTGCATGACAGTGATAAATTACATTTTAAAATATATTAAAAAATTATTTTAAATTGTAATAATATTTCACAATATATATGCTTTCACTACTTTTCATCAAATAAATTTAGCCTTGGTGAGCATAAGAGACTTCTTCCAATAAAATATATAAATTTACAAAACTTAAAACATCAAACGTCATGCAATTGTCATGATCATTGCTGTTTAAAAAGGTTATCAAAGAGATGGCTGGAACATGATCTCTCATCTGATCGATGGGTAGGATCCCGCAGCAAATCATCTCGGCTTTGGTGGACACAAAAGATGGCATGACCAGTCCGGGACAGTCACACAGGCAGAGACCAGGTTCAACAAACAGAGTCTGAAACATAGACACATCAAGAATTAAAAAAAAAAAAAGAAACAAGAACAAAGTGACCTTGTAATTAAAACATGTTTATACATTGCTACATTTCTAGTTGCTAAATTCTTCTGATTGGTTGACAGCTATTGGCATACAGCTTGAAAATTAGTGGTGTAAGGAATTAGTTAATCACCAAGAGTAATTTAGGAAAAGAATCCAAAAAATGAAATTTCTGTCATTAATTACTCACCCTCATGCTGTCATAAACCCGTAATTCCTTAGTTCATCTTTGGAACACAAATTAAGACATTTTTGATGAAATCTGAGGGTTTCTGAACCACACATTGGTAGCAACATCATTGCACTTTTCAAGGCCCAGAAAGGTAGTAAAGATGTTCGTTAAAAGATCATTAAAATAATCCTTGTGATTACAGTGGTTCAACCTTAATGTTATCAATGTGGTTCAGAAACCCTTGGATTTCATCAAAAATATCTTAATTTGTGTTCCAAAGATGAACAAAGGTCTTACAGGTTTAGAACGACAGGAGGGTCTAACCCTTTCATTTCCAGTAACTCCATTGTAAATTGTTCCTTAATTAAAAAATAATCACCTGAAAATGCTTTGTGTGTCCAGGTGTAGCTGAAACTGAGACTTTCTTATTCCTCAGGATGGTGTTGATGGTGGAGCTTTTTCCAACATTAGGATATCCCACCTTAATGAGAATTTAGAGTGGAAACATGAATATGAGTTCTGAAGGACAGTGACATAAATGTTTGATATATTATAAAACCGTAATTTAAACTAACCAGTCCAACTGTGATTTGTCCATCTTTGCATGTCGGCCCAGAATGCACAGACTTAAACATTTCCAGCAGCTCATTTTTGCGTAACAAACGGCTCGAGTTGTAGAAAGATGAAGCCGCTGTGGACTCAGCATGATCTTCGTCTCCTGATTCCTCAGAGCATGTCTGCCATTCTGCCTCATCAATACAGACTCTTCCTTCTTCATCTTGTTCACTCTCATCTTTCTCTTCATTTGGTGAAGTGCTATTTTCCTCATGATGATCTGTGGCATTTTTGGAAGCTGCTTCTTGTTCTGTATCACTCTGATCCTCTTGGTCCATCAACTCTTCTCCCTTAACCACCAAACATTGAGGAGAATCAGAATAATGAACACTCAGTTCTCATCACAGAAATAATGCAACTGACAAGAATGAGTCGCTTCAAAAGCCTAGATCTAAAAAGTTTAGGGGTCATTAAGATTTTTTTTAAAGGGTTAGTTCACCCAAAAATGAAATTTCTGTCATTTATTACTCACCCTCATGGCGTTCCAAACCCGTAAGACTTTTGTTCATCTTCAGAACACAAATTAAGATATTTTTGATAAAACCTGAGAACTTTCTGTTCCTCCATAGGCAGTTACGCAACTGACTCTGACGCTTCAAAAAGTTCATAAAGAGATCGTAAAACTAAATCCATATGAATTGAGTGGTTTAGTCCAAATTTTCTAAGGAGACACGATTACTTTATATGATGATCGCTCACATGATCCTTCAGAAATCATTCTAATATGCTGATTTGGTGCTCAAGAAACCTTATTATTATCAATGTTGAAAGCAGTCGTGCTCCTTCATATTTTTGTAGAAAGTGCAGTACTTTTTCATAATAATTTGAAGAATAGAACATTTACATTTATTCATTTAGCAGATGCTTTTATCCAAAGCGACTTACAAATGAGGAATACAAGCGATTCTTCTCCAAAAAGTTAAAAAGAATAGCAATTATTTGAGATATTATTTTTTGTAACATTATAAATGTCTTACTGTCACTTGAAATCAATTTAATGCATCCATGCTGAATAAAAGTATTAACTTCTTTAAAAAACAAATTTACTGACCCCTAAACTTTTGAACAGTAGTGCGCACACACACGTCTTACATATCTTATCTATATATCTTATTAAAGGTGCTAAAGAGGATGTTTTGTTTTATACATTTTTGCAATATTACTTGAAACTGTGAAACTGATAAAAGACTATTTATTAGGTGCACTGAAAGGAATAATATTAATATACATCATCTGTGCACGAGGTAGGGCCTTAAAAACATCAGCCAATCGTTTACGCGATCATCGCATAAATGATTGGCCCTCTGGCTTGTCGATCACTGCCGTGACGTTCCTTGTGAGAGATGAGCGCGACTGTGCGCTCCAGTAACTTTCCACACTCCACAGGCGCCGCATGCAATGTTTTTGTCAGGAGACAGGAATAACAACTGCAGATTATGAGTTACCTGCAGTGAGTCCGACATAATGAATCCACTAACACGACACAGCGAATGCCGGTGGTAAACACTTGTGTTCCGATACTCGTGCACGAGTTTTGGGAGGCGTTCCCTTGAAATGAGCTGTGAAGGAGGGGGGTTGTTCTTACGCATGCGCTCATTTTAAAAACTCAGTAACAGTCTTTGGTTTCTCAGTCGACGAAAAGATCCTCTTTAGCACCTTTAATATACCTTACCTTCTCCTCTGCCTCGAGTCGTTGTGCCTCAGCTAAAGCAGACCAGAACACCGCTCTGATCCCCTCTTTCTGGAAGTATCGGGCCCAGGCTCGCCGCTGTTCTCTAGTGAGCAGGTCAGCTTTGTTCAGCAGAAGCATGTTTACTTTGTGAATAGAGACCTCTTTTACATATTTTTCCTGATGGAGACAGAAAATGAAGTATGTTTAAAAAAAAGGAAGAGCAAGTGTAATTGTTT
This sequence comes from Megalobrama amblycephala, assembly GCF_018812025.1. NCBI lineage: Eukaryota > Metazoa > Chordata > Actinopteri > Cypriniformes > Xenocyprididae > Megalobrama > Megalobrama amblycephala. Next base: position 25,692,091 of record NC_063064.1, read on the forward strand.
TGAGCCAATATCTCATTGTTACTTACAAGATCTGGACAGCGGAAGAGAAGCGGGTTTCTGGCATCAACGATTTGAACCACAACATCACTAAGGATTAAACCAAAATATTAGTATTTTAAGAAATCATGAAGCCTACATCACAATGTGATTAAAATAAAATAAAATATCAATTGCAGAAAAAAGGCAAACCTCCTCTCAATAACTCTCCAGAGTTGCCTCCAGAAATCGAGATTCCTCTCAAAAGGGGTAAGAATCAACTTCTGTTCCTCTTCCAACCTATAACAGAGAGTGCATCTGTTCACAAACACTATCCTGTTGGTGAATTTAATTTGCTGGTCTTTGGATTGAATTTATCAAACATTCACCGAGCCAGTTCTCTTCTCCATGTAAGGAAACTGTCCCTCTCGGTCTGCTGTAGAACCTCAGGGCTTGTGCTCTCATCCCAAGGGGGCCTGCAGTGACAGAACACAATAATCTGTATCTATGACAGAGCAGTGGAACTATAATACAGGTTTAAAAAAAAAAAAAAATCACATTTAATTACACAACAACATACCTTCGGGGGATTCGTAAGAGCTCTTTGTTGTCCTCATGGAGTTTCTTCAGTCGTCTGGACTCCTCGGCGGAAAGCAAACCAGCCCTCGCTTCAACTGGGACAAATTTTATGTTCATCTTCTCTGAAAAACAATAACACATATATTATTCTGTTGCTAGCAGGGTTATTTTAGTTTGTTTATTACGTAAGCTATTTTCTCTGAATGTGCGAGACTTCCGATTCGTTAGCTGCTGGTGAATGTGATTTCACCAAGTACATCATGTTCCTGGATCAACATCTTTGTGGAACATTTCAACCAGATTTGAGGGACAAGTTTACAGTTTATGTCAAGTTTAGGCTTGCAACCAGGGTTAGGTGCTTCTACATCAATGTTATTCACCTATCTTTCCCCTCTGATTTTAGGGATAAGTTATGGGTAAGATAACATGTCTTACTTGACAAAATCACGGTGACCGTTAGTTGCTATAGGGAAATAACTAGAAGAATAACAAAGTGCAGAAATAGGTAAAATTATACATGCCACAAACTAATTATCATAATCATAAACAAACTAATTAAAATAGTATGATAGCAAATACTAGTTTGGAATATCAAGATGTATAAATAACAGACTGTTTTTCATGTAACCAAAATTGTGATAATATTGTGATATATATCTGAATGAAACGGCTTCTCGAACAAGAAGAAAACCTAAGGCGGGACTTGATTTTGTCCAATAGGAATTGATTGGATGGTTGTGGCTTGCTATTGCTGTGATGTCACGTGAGTGACAGGTTCCTCCGCCCTCACGCCAGTAAACGTGTCATCAGAGAAGAGATGTCACTCCAAGAGGGAAGGGAAGTTATTTTGATTAAAGATTATGAGGGGACGTGAATTAAAATAAAATGTTTATTATTTATAATAAATGCTGCAATATTCGATAAATTAATAAAAATAGTCAAACTTGATTTCATGCTGACTTTAAATTTTTCATCTAATATTTATATTTTATTTTAGTTAACAATAACGATCCCCGGTTCCTAGAAATAATATAAATGATTCAGAAATATCACCTACCTGCAACAAATTCAGTTCCAGCGAGTTCAGCTGTGGCAAGAAAGTCATCCAGAGAGCTCTGCTCTGTGACAGACTGTAGGTTAAGTCGACCCCAGTCATATCCATCATTCAGCTCGCTGGTGTGGAGCTAAAAGGCATAAAACAATGAATAAACATCAGATTTCTTGAACAATGGCTTAATTTATATCCACTAAATCATGTTAACACTCCATCTGTTTCTCTCTTGCCTAAACAAAAGCATTCTATTTCAACAGGATATTTTGTACTTCAAATGTTTTTGGTTTATGATAAAAAAACCTTTAAAATCATAAATATTTGTTTCTACACTTATGTTACTCATATCGATCCCTCCCTAATAAAAATGACAAAATAATAAGTCATGCTTCTCCAATTATTTGATACATTTTTCTATATTTAAAGAGCTCTACAATATTCTAGACTGATGCTATATTTTTAAAAACGCTTTTATGATCCGACAGTCACTTTTTCCTACCCATGTGTCATTTCTCCTGTATCCACGGCCTGCGTTCAGTCTCTCCTTTATTAAAGCTCTCCCCAACCCTGAGCCTTCACCACGAGTCTTCTTCTTTCCCATATTAAATACTTTGCACGGTTAAACAGCAATATAAATGTGTCCGTGAGCTGTTCATGGATATGCGAATAGACAGAACTTCACCCATGTGACATGTTTGTTATGGCAAAGGAAGGAAGTCGCACGGAATGGTTTATGAGGGGAACCTCCTCTTCAGAGGAAAAATGCGTTAGGAATAGATCCCTTTTTATGTTTGTTCAGCTTAGTCAAGTGTATATGTTTACATTTTAAAGGTTGAATGAGATTACAGCGAAAAGATAAATCGTCGCAACACGTTTGGTTTGTTCCAGGGTGTCTCACTAAAATATGTCCGATGAAAAACCAAAGGCTTTGCTTTGAATAGTTCCAGTCAAGTCAGTGAACAAAAATGTGACACAAAAACAGTCATAAGTAGCACGGGTATATTTGTAGCAATAGCCAACAATACATTACATGGGTCAAAATGATCGATTTTCCTTTTATGCCAAAAAATCATTAGGATATAGAGTAAAGATCATGTTCCATGAAGATATTTTGTAAATTTCCTACCGTAAATATATTTAAAAAAAAAAGTATTTTTATGAGTGGATATGCATTGCTAAGGACTTTATTTGGACAACTTTAAAGATGATTTTCTCAATATTTAGATTTTTTTTTTTTTTTTTTTTTTTTTTTGCACCCTCAGATTCTAGATTTCAAATAGTTGTATCTCGACCAAATATTGTGCTATCCTAACAAACCATTCATCAGTGGAAAGCTTATTCAGCTTTGAGATTTCAAAAAATTAACCCTTATGACTTGTTTTGTGGTCCAGGGTTACAAATAGACTGTCTGTTCCCTTGCATTGTTAGCATGCCACCAGTAGGGGGCATTACATAACAAGTTTCAGATTCGCCCAAACCCTTCTTCCTGCTCTATGCCTCAAAAGCGGCAATAATACTAATACTAATACTTATAATAAAAATAAAAAAAGATAAGAATAATAACAATAATAAAATATTACTGTTAATAATGATTATATGAAATATATTTAATCATTGCAATATTTAAATAATAATTACATTTTGTTGTTGTTGTTGTTGTTAATATATAGGCTAATAATAGGCTACATGCTTAAACTTTATTACGACAGATTATTTTCATTATTGTAGAATATGTCGTAATAAGAATAATGATAATAATAATAATAATAATTAAATATTATCGTTAATAGCCTAATTATTATTTGTAGGCCTAATATATTTAATCGTAATATTTAATTAATAATTACATTTTGTTGTTGTTGTTGTTGTTAATATAGGCTAATAATAGGCTACATGCTTAAACTTTATTACGACAATTATTTTCATTATTGTAGAATATGTCGTAATAAGAATAATGATAATAATAATTAAACATTATTGTTAATAACATTTATATGTAATATAGCTATTTAATCATTGTAATATTTAATTAATAATTACATTTTGTTGTTGTTGTTGTTAATATATAGGCTAATAATAGGCTACATGCTTAAACTTTATGACAGATTATTTTCATTATTGTAGAATATGTCGTCGTAATAAAAATAACAGTTGTTGTTGTCATATATAGTATCAGGTTGAATACTTAAATTTAGCTATTTTTAGCCTTATAGAAACTAAAAGAAGAGTTTGTGTTTTGTTTCACTTCAGTGAAACTTCAGTAAATTTATATCTGTTTAGTTTGGAGACAAAAAAATGTTTTGTATATTTGCAGAGAAAATTTTTTTTTTGTCTCCAAACTAAACAGATATAAATTTACTCCTTGACATACGTATAAGTCTTTGCATAAATAAGAACGAATTATCAGATATGAAACACTTGATATAAATAAATAACTTTAATAAATAAATAATATGGACACTTGAGCAACAGCTGGGCGAAAAATCCCAGGCACCTTTAAGCCCCGTCTTGGTATCGCCCGAACTCCCCTCTGTGAGGCTGAATTGGTTCATTCCGATATATAAGTCGCTGTTTCACGCTTGGACAGTACAGTGTGTTATTTAGTGATGCGGCGATTATAGCGTCCGACGCGACACTCCTCCGCTCACAGGTCTATGAAGTGCTCTGCAACTTTGAAAATGTCTTAAAGCAAGCCGATAGATGACTAAAGCCTGTTTCGTGGTAGAATTTAGGCGTAATAGAATTACTAGAGTAGATTTAGTATCCTCATTGTCCTCAAGACGAGCAGTATGTTGCCTTGGAAGAAGAACAAGTTCGAGCTGATCGAGGAAGACAAGCAGCAGTCCAAGCAGAAGGGCTATGCCGTGAGCCTCAACTACTCTGCGCTCACATCCTTCGCCAAATCCTGCCCAGAAAGCGCGCTCAACAGAGTCGGGAGCATGTTCAAATCCAAGAGGAAAAAGGTGAAAATCACCAGCGAGGACCCTACCTATACAGTCTTGTATCTGGGGAATGCCACCACCATCCAGTCCAAGGGGGACGGATGCACGGACGTGGCCGTCAGTAAGATCTGGGGCAAGAGCGAGATGGGCAAGAACGGCACCAAAATGAAGTTGACCATCAGCTCGCAGGGCATCCGCATGGTCCACGTCGACGAAAAGGCGAAGAGACCAGGACATCTCTATTTATTGCACAGGATCACCTACTGTGTCGCAGACCCGCGGCTCCCCAAGATATTCGCCTGGATCTACCGGCACGAGATGAAACACAAGGCGGTGATGCTGCGCTGCCACGCCGTGCTGGTGTCCAAGCCGGAGAAGGCGAAGGCCATGGCGCTGCTCCTCTACCAGACCTCAGCGACAGCCCTGGCCGAGTTTAAAAGACTCAAAAGAAGGGACGATGCCAGGCACCAGCAGCAGCAGTTGATCGGGGAGCAGACGATTCCCTTGGTGCCCTTGAGGAAGCTGCTAAACGGACAGTGTTACTATAAACCCCCGGTGGAGCGCAGCAGGAGCGCACCCAAGCTGGGCTCCATCACGGAGGACCTGATCGGGGAGGAGGAGGAGGAGAAAGCCATGCACTTTGAGTGCGAGGATATTCTGGACAACGACAGCGACTGTATGGCCAACGGCAAGCAAGAACTGTGTCAGATTATCAATGACTTGGGCTCCATGAGTATAGGGAACGATGTGCAGACGCTAAAAGCCGACCTGAAAGTGACTCGCCTGCTGTCCGGGGAGAGCACGAGCAGCGAGTCCTCCATAGAGAGCAACCAAGAGCCTGTTTCTCTGCCTAACGGCATTGTGGATGGGAAAATGCAAGAAGTCGGCTGACTGTTCTTGGAAAAGAAAAGAAAAAAACAATCTAGCCACACTTATATGGTAACAATGATGCGTTTGGGTGCATGAATGTGCCACTTCATCCATTTGACTTGAAAGCGCGCTGTTATTCACGGGATGTGTGTGGAAACCTAGTCAGCTGCCTACTTAGACATCATGTTTGGGACAAAATTGTAAACATTTAATTGCCGCCTTAAGTCAAAGTGGTGCCAAAGTTACAACCTGCACTTCTTCAGCCATTTTGAATTGGTTTACTGATTAGGAGAGTTGAGTTTAAATGGCAGAAGTGATTGTGACAAGATGGAAACCAAGACAAACTTTTTTTGTTTGTTTGTTTGTTTGAGTTCACCAAAATGCCGTCTAGATAGGCAGCTCACTAGGTTTTGAGACAAGCCATGGAGATGTTTGTGGACTTACAGACACTCGCACAATAATCCCTCATTAGGGACCTGGATGGAAGTTGCTCTGCGCAATAAGACGCTTAAAGTCTCTGCTTAGCCTCTCTATGGGGAAAGAGGTTTTAGGAAAGATCTGTTTACCTAATATGTTTCCCTCAAGGAAATGTTTAACAGTCCTGAAATATGTAACTCAATCTTTCTTTCTTTCTATATTTCTTTCTTTCTTTCGAAAGAAGCGTCTAAACTAGTTGAAGAACGAGTTACAAAACTACTTTCCTTTCAGGATGTTCCATTTTTGTTTTAAATTTTGCACTGTGGTGGATTTCAGACAAGTATTATGTTATTATTTATGTGCATAATATGGTTTTCCTTTAAATGTTCTTACAGACATGTTTTATCTTTGCTGTGCAAAAGAGACCATTTTCCTGATGTACAGAGATGTATATATAAAGTGTAAACAAAATGCGTTATTTTTTAAACAATGTGGTTTGTTTCTGTGAACACCAATAAAAAAAAGTCAAATGCACATCGATGTTGAACATTCTCTGCAACATCAGCTGTAAAAACAAAGTAGGTCAAAAATCATTTAGAAAACTTGAACTTGAATATGCTCTCAAGTGCGCTTTCAGAAGGCTTACGTTCCCTTTGGAATCTCACAATAGCTGGCACATTTGCACTTGAGGGGGAGCTGCATACTCCCTGCGGTGAGAGTGTTAATAATGCTGGCAGAGAAGTCACTTCCTACAGCAGTAGTGTTACAAACTAGCAGCTCTTCTTCTTCTGTACATGTTCTGGGGCCTCCTTCCGGGTCTGCAATTGTAAACAAGTTCAAATTATGGCAGAGAGAAAAACAACTGAGAGGCAGAATCTAGAAGTCAATAGAATTTAGAATAATAAAAATTATTTTCATGATATGTCACATTTTTTTTCTTTTGTCAAATTAACTGTAATGCAGTTCAGATAACGTAATATTTTGAGTTTCTGTTGATTAAACCAATCGCTTTCATATTAACTCAAATTTTTAATTTCAACTTACTTTTTTTAAGTTAAACCAACAATTCTTTTTTTCAGTGCAGTTATAAAGAAATAAACCAATGCTTGACTTGATAATATATAGGCAACTCTAAAAACAGGACAGTGAAATTTCAGATCTGAAGCAACAGCATCAATCAAGTTCCTTTGCGTTCAGTTTTCCACCTCCATGGGATCCTCCAAGCTTCCATATGCATATGTAACACTGCAGAACAATAAACGGATATGCTAAAATGAGCCTGCATATGATATAATTAGCCTATAAGGGAACAGCCTGTTACCTAAGTGATAAAATGTGTTTTCTGCGCTGGTGCTTCCTTTATGGAGCTTATTAAATGTACGGTTAATAGCAGATGCATTAACAGATACAGGCCAGCTTCACAAATGATGTAGGTCACAGATACATTTACAAAATGAGCTTTATTCAAAGATAATTTCTGTCTCCAATTTAAGCTTTAAAATAAATGTGTGTGCAAAT